>NC_083361.1:72979846-73282876 GCF_030254825.1 Meriones unguiculatus | reverse complement strand
AGAAAACACCCCAGTGCCCAGATATATTTGGTCCTTGCGGAGCTCCTGTCCTCTCCAGGTCTTACTAACTCCCTCTTCTTTCGTATGATTCCCTGAACATAATACATATTATTCTGCTTTAATACATTATTTTTCCAGTGATGGGTTTCCCTCATTTTATATATCGCCTGAAACTTTTGATTATAAAGCCAGGATAAAACGTCTCCAAGTATAAAATTACCAAAATAAGTAACAGTATGCATACATATAAGCATAGTAAATGCAAAGAACACTAAGTGAACAGCATCAAAAATCCATCTCCGTCTTTCATCCATTACTGTTAAGGAAAGTTCACAGACACACAATAAATATGCAGTACCTCGCAATTTTGTCTTCTTAAATGTTTTTTATTACTATACAAATAAGTTCCCAAATCTGATCAGTTACTTTTTTCTATTCCAGTGTATTTACTGATTATGTTTGTTCTTTATGAAAACAAAGATAAATTATGTGTGATGCTCAGCCTCTCAGATTCCTGCCATCTTTATTCAGCTGCCATCCCATTCTTCATCTGATTCTGGAGAAAACATAATTTGATTTTTTTTCATTTGCTGAGAAAGAAAAGTAAAACAGTACCTCTCATGTAGCAAAAGGCCAAACTGAGTATTGTTTCTCAGCTGTCACACTATTTCCTTAGAAAACAGCAGTTTTCCAACACTACTGTTCAGGCCTTTCATAGGGCATTTTAGAGGAAGATGTTAAAGCCACTGACAAGAACCAAGGGACTCGCTGCCGTGATGCTGTGATGAGCTGACTAATGAAGTAGGGATGTCTGGGGGTGATTTTCCATCAGTAGGGGATTTCTTAATTGACACAAGCTTTTAGAGACTTTCATCTTCTTTTTATTTCTCTCAGACTTAAATCACAAAACAGACCTGAAAGATGTCCTATACAGAATTATGTTAACGTGTGCTATATAGACAATCATTTATGATACAATCTAGCTATTGCTCTAGATACTCAAAAACAAAATAAGAAAAATAACTTTTCATGATCATGATTTAGAATGGTTTTCTTTTTGTTCTATTTCCTATGACCCAGTTTCATGACATCTTTGGGAGAAAGTATCGATCTTCCGATTATCAGCACTGTGAAGTATATTAACTATAACAGGAATTTGTGTAATGTCAATGAAAAGTATAGGGACCTATTCATCTTGTGAAAATGAGATCTTCCTATCACACAAGGAAAAAGAGGCGGAAAATGAAATTATCTAAGAGAAAAATTGACACTCATAAATGCTATCCTTTATAACCTAAGATTCTTTTGATTACAGAACTTAGTTTCCTCAGTAATATCATGCAGAGGAATTTCTTTCTTGGAGGGACCCTATCAGAGAGATTTTTGGTAACTTCAAATCACTCTCTTTCTCTAGGTGGTCTTTTTTTCCCTGTCTGCTTCACCATTATCTCCAATATGAAAATTAATGCTTCACTTACTTCAAATACATAAGCAAAGAAAGGCAGCCATATAAAGCATTTCTCAAGGGTGATATCATTGCCACAAAATGACACATTTATTCCATATTTATTAGTACATACAAATTTTCTTTTTTCTATTAACCTTTATGCTGCACCTATTTGCCAGTTTTAACTGTTTTTTATTTTTTAAAAGTACCCTATACTTGGTACACAGAGATTCTCTGTAAAATTTGTCAACGCTAGGTGAAACACATTTGAATGCCAGGAAGAAAGACCAAGTCAGGAGTAAACCATGTTCCTGTTGTGTGGTGAACATCTGGATTGCACAGACACATGCTCACTGTTGGGACCAAGGTCAGGGATAAGCCATTTTCCATGTTCCAGATGTTTTGTAAACACCTGGATTGCAGAAGCATGTGCTCACTGCTAAGGTCATCTCAGACATAGATTTCTTGAGACAGGTGCCATTATCAAATATGGTCTAAATGACAAAATGCATTTTTGCACACTTTTAGAACAAGATCCAAATTATTCTATATTTTAGAGTCCTTGAACATTGTGTTGAGTACATTTTTAATTCCTTTATTGATCAGACTAAGAATCCCAAGAGGAAAGAGGATTTCTCTGATACTTCATGTCTAGTACTCAGTGAGTTAAAGGTGTAATATAAAAGACAAAGCTATTACAGAAAGACACCCAGGTTATAAGTATATGCTACACTAGGGAACAGGCTCAGAACTGCAAAAATTGCTGAACATGTTGATAATTAAATAAAAGCAAGTGATAAAGAGAGAGAGAAAGAGAGAGAGGAAGAGGGATGGGTGAGAAAGAGAGAGAGAGAGAGAGAGAGAGAGAGAGAGAGAGAGAGAGAGAGAGCTGATTAAGGATATTTTATAAAACCTATGGAGAAAACCTTCTCTTCCTGGTAATTACCTTCTCTTCCTGGTAATAAGAGGAAACTAAATACATTTGATAATATTTACCTCTTTTCTTCCACATTAATAAAGAGTAACAATCTCTAGTGGAAGACAGTTTAGAATTGGACATAAGAATAATATGTAGGGAATTAAATTTTATTTACATATTAATTTACTACAATTTACTCACAATTTACTGCAGCCCTCTCCCTTGTCTCATCAGTCCCACCTATCCTCCTTCTTCCCCCTGTATGCACTCTCCCTAGTCCCCTGATAGGGGAGGACCTCCTCCACTTCTATCTGACCCTAGTCTATAAGGTCTCATCAAGGCTGGCTACATCATCTTCCTCTGTGGCCTGGCAAGGCTGTATCCCACATGGGAGGTGACCAAAGAGCCAGCCACTAAGTTCATGTCAGAGTCAGCCTCTGTTACCCTTAGTAGGGAACCTATTTGGAAACTGAGCAGCCAATGGGTTTCCTATGAACATTGGGTCTAGATTCTCTCCATGCATGGTCCTTAGTGTGCCAGAATCCTTATGGAAGGAGAGGGAGATAGAAAGACCTGGAAGGGACAGGAACTTCACAATGAGAACAGCAGAGCCAAAATACCTGGGCCCAGGAGGACCTTACAGAGACCAATACACCAACTAAATATCATGCTTAGAGAGGGGGTTGAAGTATTACTTTAATTTATACATGTGTTTCCTTGATGAATAAAATATTTACTGAGTAGTTGTTATTTGCCACATGCTATGAATAAAACAAATTCTCATCAAGGTAACTCATTTTATTGAAAAAAAATTCTCAAACAATAAAAGAATTGTAGATGCTCCTTAAGAAGGTTTTAAATGGAGTTATAAAATTACTTAAATAAGAAAAGAAGGGTATTACTCTTAGTTACTCAAAATTTAATGGTTTTCAGGTTTTGTTGTTTGTTTTCTTTGGAAAATAAATATGCACATTAATCTTCCAAAAAAAATTACTTCAGACAATGGAAATTAAAGGGCAGACTTAGAGACAGCCATATCAACTAAAAAGAGACAGAGCATAAACTTCCCTTCTGAAAAGTTTGTTTAAATCAAATAATGTCCTTCATTACCATGGTGACTAGTGTTGAATGACAATAGCTTCTCTTTAAAGTGTTGCTTTCAAAACAACATTAAAGGCATCCAAAGCACATTACTTTGGATAGATCAAGAAATCTAGAATATCTTTTTATATAGCCAAGTCTGTAACAGAACTCAAAAGGAAATAGACAACAATTTTAGAAGAAAAATGTCAGCTGCCTGTTTGGCTTTTTATAAAACTTTCTTTCTATAAATATTAAGGCCAATGTGAGAAAGCTACAAAACAAAACCTTATTCTTTCATATATATATATATATATATATATATATATATATATAGTCATACAAAACAACCCCGTATACATACTTTTTAGAAGACAACATAAACACAATACAGGTACAGCCAGAGTTTAAAATGAGTTACAAGCGCTAGAGCTGGGTAGAGGCAAAACATTCACCCTGTCCTAGGAGTAGCTCCTGCACTACATTCCTTTCAGATTCTCGCAACTATATGAAAATGTATCCAACTTCAATGCTGCTCTATATGGAATTAGATATTTATTCTAGATTTTACTTTTCTGTATTTCTGTATTTATTCTAGATTTATAGTTTGACATCAATATTCAGCAGAGAAATGATTAGGAACAATTTTCTCAGTTATGTGTGTGGTAGGTGAGGAAACTAAAAATCAGACAGGACATGACTATTAACCTATTAACATGTCGACTGGCTACCAAGACATAGAGACAAAACCAAACAGAAGCAAAGTTAAAAAACAAAACAAAACAAAACTCAAGCACGCTGCTCTCTTGGTTTATTCCCTCCGGTCTCCTTTTGTCTAAGGTTTATACAGTAAGAAAAAGCCACCTAAGCCTGCTACATTGAGGCACTGCAGGTCAGAAGGACGGCAGTGTTGTGTTAGAAAAAGAAAAATATTTCAATGGGCCCTTACACTTTTAGGAAAGTGGTGATAAAAACTCTATTCCCTTGACATCCATTATTCTGCTTCCTACTTGTTAAACATACCATTTTAACAAGTGAAATAAGCTTTTGGAAACGAAAAACAGAGTTTTGGGCCTCCGAACACATCAATGATTCACTGTCTATTACCGGCTTTCTCCTAAAATATAAATTCCTTTGTATTGCTGTGGAAGCTATGCTATAGCAACAAAAAAACACTGAGAAAGGAAAGGAAGGAAACAGGTTCAAGCAAAGTGAAAGCAAATATCAGAGGCATTCTTGGATAAACACATTATTGTTACTAAGTTTTTTCCAACAGAATCCACCTTTTAAGGAAAATGCTATACTTAACAATTGTCACAGCAAATGCATTTTTAAACAGTGTTGGCACTGAACAAAAGAAACACCTCAAAGTGATCAAGGCTCAGCTTGAAACTAATTCAGTTTCTGCTTTCAGCACAAACTCTAATACCACCTACGCTCATATTCAAAAAGGAATAGGCAATTTTGTTCAGGACTCAAAGAAAATGCAAGGTTTTGTGTGCGTGTGTTTTTAAAGTATGCTCACCTAAAACCTGAGCTATGAAAAGTAATAGCATGCAATTCATGGTCTTTTGAAACCTCAAAAACCAACCCAGCAGTGAGTCTTTTGTGTTCTTTAGTAGAGGATGTATTAGCCAAAGACAAAGCATATAGAATGGTGCATCAGGGAAGAGCCGGAATTAAATAATGCTGCCCTGTCCCAGCACACTAAACAGTTTTCCTTGAACCCCTGATTTCCTCCTTCATCTGCTTTCCTACTGTCAGGACCTCTTATCTTCCACTCAGGTCTTTCATCAATCATGTTCATGATTTAAGGTCTAACTCAGACTTTCACTCTTTGAAAAGGCCTTAATGATCACACTGAACAGTAAAAATATTTCCACTGAACTCCCTGCGCTCACTGTTGATGGTGAGCTATTATTCAAATTGAGATTAGGCCTTGGGTCAGAAAATGAAGTGCAGTTTCTTTGGCGTAGCTTTAAAAGGTTTACAAAAGGCTAAAAGATCTCCTCTGTGTCCCTACAAATCCTTCACTCAACTCCTCTCACCGTGAATGGATCTATTCAGCCTAATTAATACAAGATCACTGTCTAATGAGCATGCACTTTTCATTGCTCTTTGTTTCTTTTTAAAGTTTCTGGCTATAGACATTACTTAATCTGCTTTGGCAAGACTTCTACATTTTCCATTAAAGATCTTAGCTTACTATTCAGTTTTTAGCAACTCCTAGTCATCTAATTCTACAAAGGCTGCGGATCTGAATCCAGCTTGGATACTAACTCTGTCTAGTCTATAATTTTCTGTTGTTTGCTTTATATAAGTTTTCTAATCTGTGCAAAATCAAACTCTGATGCACCAATGCGCTGGGTGCAAGAGCTGCAGTCCATATCTTCCAGTAAAAATTAGGGAAGGGCTAGCAAGTACCCTTTGTTCGGTCTTGGTGCTCCAATGAGCTTGTGTCTAGACACTATGAAGTTAAGTACTGCTTCTTTTCTACCCTTCTTTTCTTAGCTTGAAAAGGATAAACAATGTCCATCCCATTTGTCTTTCTAAGTGAGGATTGAGCATCTAACCCCAGGTCCTTTTTCTTGTTTATCTTCTTCAGGTGTATAGATTTCAGTATATTTATCCTATCTTATAGGTCTATCTAGGTGAGTATATACGATGTGTGTCTTTCTGCTCCTGGGATACCTCACTCAGAACGATCATTTCTAGTTCCCACCATTTGCCTGCAAATTTCATGATTTCCTTGTTTTTCATTGCTGAGTAGTATTCCATTGTGTAAATATACCACAGTTTCTGTATCCATTCCTCAACTGAGGAACTCTGGGTTGTTTCCAAGCTCTGGCTATTACGAATAAAGCTGCTACAAACATGGTTGAGTGAATGTCCTTGTTGTGTATTTGAGCATCTTTTGGATATATGCCTAGGAGTGGTATAGCTGGATCTTGAGGAAGTGCTATTCCTAATTGTCTGAGAAAGCGCCAGACTGATTTCCAAAGTGGTTGTACATGTTTACATTCCCAATAGTGGAGGAGGGTTCCCCTTTCTCCACAACCTCTCCAGCATTGGACATCGGATGTAGGACAAAACAAGTAACAGGACAGGAGCCTACCAGAGGGCCTCTGAAAGACTCTACCTAGCAGAGTATCAAAGCAGATGTTAAGAATCATAACCAAGCCTTGGGGAGAGTGCAGGGAATCATATGAAAGAAGGTGGAGTTAGTAAGACCTGGAGAGGACGGGAGCTCCACCAGGACCAAATATATCAGGGCACAGGGGTCTTTCTTGAGACTGTTTCTCCAACCAAGGACCATGTATGGATATAACCTAGAACCCCTGCCCAGATGTAGCCCATGGGTAGCTCAGTATCCAAGTGGGTTCTCTAGTAAGGGGAACAGGGACTATTTCTGACATGAATTCAATGGCTAGCTCTACGACCTGCCCCTCCCCCGGAAGGTAGGAGCAGCCTTGCTAGGCCACAGAAGAGGACATTGCAGGCAATCCTGAAGTGACCTGATATGCTAGTGTCAGATGGATGGGGCGGAGGTACTCTGCTGTCAGTGGACTTGGAAAGGGGCTGGGAGATGAGGGAGGGAGCATGGGATTGGGAAGGAATGACAGAAGGGGCTACAGCTGGGATACAAAGTAAATAGCCTGTGATTAATATTAAAAAAAATGAAAAAAGAGAAAAGGATAAACAGCTGGAAGAGGCTGGAACATTCAGTTTCCTGCTTCTCACGTAAGTTATGTTCAGTATATCACCATCAGGCTAGTTGCTGGTAAAATAGTTTCTCCTAAAGGCAGGCTTCTGGGGAGAGGACAGCTCAATACTTTTAAAAGCATTTCATTTTTCTTGTCCGTTGCCAAAAGACTAAAATTTTCTCTTAATATTTGTTATGAAGACCTTATAAATCTCACAAGACAATAAATTCACAAAAGCATGGACCCACTGGAGAGAGGTTATGGCTCAGCCTTTTCCCCGTGGAATTTCCAGCTAGTCAAGAATTACAATATATATTTTTCTACACAGACACAGAGACCATGAAGTCCTGCTGATTAGTACCTGTGTCAGGTATGCCTTGCATACCTGATTTACATGAGAAGAGATTTACATGAGAAAGAGAACCTAGCCTGGCACATATATCTTTTTTACTAATCTAGGGGAGTTGATTACTATTATTTTTTACTTTGTTCAGCCATTTATGTGCTAATAGCATACAGCAAAAACTTCTATGTCCAACCAAAGGTCTATGAAGACCAAACCTGATTTGTTTTAAACCCACAGACTGTTCTTTTAATTTTAAAAGTGTATGTGTATTCTGCATGGATGTCTGTGCACCAACCTGAATGCCTGTAGCCTGTGCAGATCTGGAAAGGGAGTGATCGAGTAGACCTGAGCTACAGATGGTTGTGAGCTGCCACGTGGGTGCTTGGAACTTAACCCGAATCCTTGGGAAAAACAGTTAAGTGCTCTTAACTGCTGAGCCAGCTCTAGCCAAAATAAAGCATCGCTGTTTTATTTTTGCAACCATAAAACCTTTACCTATATATTAGTACGGGCATCTTGTTTTACATTTGTTTTTTTAAATTATTTTAAAATTCTGTAAATGATTATGTTTTTTGAGATTGTAATCAAATAAATTTCCCCTTCCCTATCCTTCTTCTAAACCCTACCACTTGCCCCTCCTTGCTTTATTTCAAGTCATGGATGCTTTTTCCATTAATTGTTGTTACGTATGTCTATGTACATATATGTGTATATATATATGCACATTATAAAATACACTATGCATATGTATTCATAAATAAATAATTTTGTGTTAAAACTGTAATTTCTTTGAAGAACAAGAGTTCTATTATTAGGTTCCCATTATGAATTGCTTATCATATGCCTTTTTGTCTCCTTTCAAAATATTTAGAACCTTAACTCTAGGTTGACTTGTTAAAGTGACGTACTCACTATTATACATTCAGTATTTATGGTCACAGTTTCAATATTGATCAAAAACATGTTACCAAGAAATGTCTTCATTGTTCCTATCTTCCTTTATAAACTCAAGTGGAAAATACTAAATGACACAAAATGTAAATTCTTCTATTCTCTTTGAAATTCCTAAGAGAATAGAAGAATTGAAAATAAAAATAAAAATAAAAATAATCTATACAACTTCTCTACTGTGATACTTCTGCCTCTAGGCTCATAAAAATAGCATTCTTTCCATGAATAAAACAAAAGAAAATTGTTTTCACTTTTGAAAAATGAACATGTAGAATAAAACTACATACGTGTTAAATTCCTACCATCTCCTAAGCAGTCTTTACATTTTCTGCTGTTATAAATGAACTCTCTCATCTACTAAGAAGAACAGAAAAGATAACACAGATTTCACGTTCATAAACAGAAAACAAGGAGAAAGTAATATACATTCTTTCTTGGAAATAGACATTTAAATCACTGAAAACACGTGTGCATGTGTGTGTGTGTGTGTGTGCATATAGCATGCTTCTCATTTCTCTGATACAAAAATTTTGTGGTTTCTGAGGCTATGAAATATGGACTTTAAATACAGATAATATTTACTGAATGGTTTATCATATGTTAACAAATAAAATGTTTGATGTTTTATTAAACAAACTAATCAATCATCTTCAATAATTTTCACACAGACTCCTGTGAGACTGGAAACAGCTTTGTATAACATGAATCATAGATACACTTAGCATATCTCTTCCTGACCTAGATATCTTTCTTCAACATATACATGCAATAGCACTATATTTCCTACTCATTTTACATTGCTAATCACAGGCTAAACCAATATGAATTCAAACATTTGCAGAATTTGGGGAAAATTTAGAAACAGGAAATTTTTTTTTAAAAAAAGGATACATTAATACATGCCTCTCTTGTGAACTGTTTCTCTTTGCTTATTCCTCTTAAGTTATATAGTAGTTTGCAGCAATCACCACTTTTCCCCTTGTACTTCTCCAAAACCATAAGCTGGCCAGCAATCCAGTCTCGTTGTTTTATATCACTTCCTTCTTAGAATGTGAGATTAAATTCCTTTACCTCTTTGACATTAGTAGAAATATTTAATTTGTTGTTTTTGTTTCTAACCTGGCCTACCCCATTTCCACCATTCAGAAAAATGGTAGGGTAACTCATATTAAGTTTTGACTTCCAACCTTAAACTCTGCAGCATTTCACTAGCATCTCTATGAGAAGACTAGATTACAGCAATCCCTACAATCTTCTCATGTCCTTCCCTCTGAATATTAATCTCCCCTGACCTCTCGACAGCACGATGTTTCTCTGGCTTTCTTTGAGCTAATTGAGCTATGTCATCCTAGAATACTCTAAGAGAGGTGAGTTTTTATATAACAATAGCTTTGGCGCAGAAAACCTCCTAAGTCTGCTGCAAAGCCTCCTCATCATCTGCAGCCTTGCTGGAGGATTTTGGCCTTGTTTCAAGGAGGTGAGTCACTGGGGAATGGGCTTTGAGGTTTCAAAAGCCTATGCCAGGCCCTGTGTGTGTCTCTCTCTAATGTGTGTGTTAATACCTGTATATCAGGATGTAAAGCCTCAGCTGCTGCTCCAGGGACATGCCTGTCTGTCTCCGGCCATGATGATCATGAAGTAACTATTTGAAACTGTAAGCAGGCTCTCAATTAAATGTTTCTTTGTATTAGCTGCCTTGGTCATGGTGTGTTCTCCCACCAATAGATTTATAACAGGGTCATTCTACAGCAAGGAAGATACTCTTGTTCCTCACCTTCGAAACAACTAGAAATTATTACGGCGTCTTAAACATGAAAGGTCACCTAATTTGATGGCTGTTTTAAGGCTTCTAGACCATATTATAAAGAATGAATTCAGAGTGGCAGATATGATACATTTTTTAGAAGTAGACTTGATGTCAATTAAAATCCAATTTACCACCTGCTCAACTGCTAATTTGTAATAGTGAGCCATAAGTGAAAAAGAAATCACAATTATTCTGAATTAATCCTTTTTCAAAATTAGGAACACACACCTCAGATGACTACTCAGCACAGTTCAGAAGGAACAGGGATTCACTCAGCAATACTCCAAATGATCCATTGTATCTTTCTTCTCCTCAACATCACTACTCGCCTTTGCATCTTCATTCTCTGTGTTAATCCTACCATTTATTTCCATTACAAGCAGGAGGAATTGAAACAAAGATACTATTTCTTTCAGCCAAGTGTACCAAAGGAGTGTTAGTCATCTTCTGTATCCATCTGCTCTGCCTTCCTCCTTTTATAAAGCAAGAAGAATCCATGTTTCCTTAGGGAAGTTCAAGTCAGCCACGTACACACTGGATCAAACCTCTTTGGAGGCACTTGTGGACTTCGATTTTATAACTGTACATTTCTGTGTTTCTAGAACTATAAATCTTACCCTTTATATTTCACCCTGGTAATCCACATCACTCCCAGAAATATATAAATATGCTGCAATTATTACAATGCAGTTACATAATGTATTAACATGTCCTGATGTAGTTCCTTGACTTCTCCTTATAACACTCTATTAGCTGATATTTCTTAACTTCATTTAAAATAAGTACTGTTTAAAACATGTACTGTAATGTTCTGGCAAATGTTCAAGAGACTAAAATAAATAATGTATAAACTCTTAAAATATGTAATTAAAATATCCCAGATTGACGAATTCATTGACAAAAACAAAGTTATCTCTCACAGAAATGTGAACATCAAAGTGGCATGTTTGGTGCTTCTGTTTCCAAAATGCGATCTTGCTGCTGTGCCGCGCCATGAATAAAGGCCAGAAATAGGTAAGCTTAATTCCTCCGAGACCTTACAGCGGCCCCACCATCCAGATACACCCAGTATCTAGTGTTGTGACAACACTAGAAATAAAGTTTCAGCATAGGAATTCTGGGGAAAACTTCATGTCACTGTGATGACACTTGTTAATTTCTGTGGATTAACACCCCCACTGTGAATGATGGGAAACTACCCTACATGATTTCACTGAATACATAAGTGGGGAGAAAAGACCCCTAGATTGGGCTGACCTGAGGTAACTCCAGCACCCCACAGGATGTCTATCTGCTTTTTAAGTTATGGCCCCGTGAAGCTACTTCAATATGGCTTTTATTCCAACCACTCTGGCAAAATTATACTTTCTGAAGTGATTAGTTCAACCTTCACTTTACCTGATTTCTTAGAAGCATTTGTTTCGACTGATGAATCCTATTTTGAAGCCTGCTCCTGTGGTATGTAAATCAAATGGTCTCTGTTCTTTTCTAATCTAGTGGCTAGTGCTCTTTAAGTCACCGGTGCTGAACATAGTAAGTTGGAATGTTTCAGAGTTCAGTTCTGCAGTGTATTCCTTCTTGAACTATGAACTCTTTAAAAAGTAAGGCAACGATACTTCTTAGGGTAAGTTTTGTGCAATTATTACAGCATTTTTTTTTTCTCAAATGGCCATTAGAATTTACCGAAATCGAAGAGGAAGGATCGGGAACATTGGATATTCAGCACATTGTGGAAAATACTTTGAACTTGTTGAACATTCATGCAAATTGAAGAAGCATTTATAATTATAAAAATTAAAGGTTTTGAACTACTTTAATCTGGAAATCAAATATCTAGAATTACAACTACTTTGTAAACTGAAGGGGTATTTTTCTCAACTGTGTCCACAACTAAGTCAAAAGATGTATCTCATTATGTAAAACACACTATAAGTTACATGAACTGCATTTGTTCTCCCTAATCTCAAAACTTTTATGTTTATGTTCAGTCTTCTCCAGGAACAAGCTCCTCATAAGTTATCCATTCCCAAGGGTCCATCCTAAATGTACAGACTTGAGTAACCACACCAAATGAACTCAACAAGTTGTATGAATATATGTATATATACTCATTCATATAGATAGATACACATATACACATAAATTCACACATCTATATATGCATATATAAAATCATGTATATATAAAGGCACATATAGACATAATCTAAACATGCATATATATATATATATCATAATAATTAAGGAAAAAGGTCATAAAATTGATAGGAAGTCAGGAAAGATCCAGGAGGAGATGGAGAGGGAGATTGTGGAATTGAAATGATATAAATATAGTATTCACACATAAAGCTATAAATTAATAAACAACAAAGTAAATGTTGAAAAGAGAAAGAAACATTATATTAAAGAAGGGTAGCAAGATGGCTCAGCATGTAAAGGAACTTGCTATGAAGTCTGATAATCTGAGCAACCCACATGGTAGAAGGAGAAAATTCACTCTTGCAAGTTGGCCTGGGACCTCTACCCATACCCCAACGCACATGTGCCAACACACACATACATACGAAATGAACCAGAAAGTAAATAATAAATGAATGTAAACTAAAGACAGTGGAGTTACGCTAAAGTACTTCGTCTAAGTGAATGACATGGAACAGCAAGTGGATGGAGCCACATGTGATCACACTTTGCTCACTGGGTAACTTAAGCACACAGTTAAAACGCTACTGCTCAGAAAGCAAGACACCTACCACCATATTCCTGCTCACTGGCAATGTATCCAATGACCCAAGAACTCTGACAGATAGTAAAAACAACGCCCACAAGTTCAATTCTGTATCAAGTCCTGTTGCTTCACTAACACATTTCGTAAGGCTACAGCTGCCACAGACAGTGATATTTTCTCTGATGGCTCCTGGCAAGCTCAGTTGGCAATCACTGCTGAGGCTGATGGACACAGGATGTAACTGAGGATAACAGAATTAATCTGCCATATGACAGGAGATAACCACCATCAAAGGACCACAGAAATTATGTTTTAGGGCTATTCCCCAAAAAGTTTTATCAATTTCCTAGACAGCTCAGGATTCTCAAAGATTTTCCTTCCTCCTAAACTCATTCCTTTAAATAAGTAAAACCTAACAACCACTAGGTATAGCCATATAAATAATCATGCAGCCTTGAAAACCATATCTGTGCCCTGGTTGTAAGACTAAAATCTCATCCTCCTAGAGCCTAGAGTAGTATGTTCCACTGATGACTAACCATTGGCATTCAGGGTTTATAGCAACAACGAGCATAGAACATATTCTCCCAGTCATTACTTTCTGGAAATAGCAGCCAACAATTTTTATTATAAATTTTTATTAATGTTTATATTGTATGCACGTAACTTAAATAAATACCCAACATTTCATCTACCCAGATAAAAATTATGATGTCTAAATAATTCAGTCTGCAATTTATTTTAGCACTACCCTTTACATCGCCTTTACATTTGGATTCAGTGGTAGCACTTGGGTTTCTTTGTAATTTGGCAGTAACTAAAAAGCCCCATCCTTTCCATACAAAGACTTTACTGTAGAAAGATGGCTTCTCAGAAAGAAATGTTTTAGAGGGAGAGATGGGAATGAAGGGGAAACAACAGCAATTTATTATTCACAATGTATGAAACTTACAAAGAAATGTAAGTAAATTAAAAATTGACTGGCAGAGAAATACTTAAAGATATGATCAATGTCCTTAAGTCATCAAGGAAATAATCCTGAGATTTCACTTGATAACCATCAGAATGGCTAAGTTAAAAAACTCAAGTGACAGTACATGCTGGAGAAGATGTGGAGAAAGGAACACCCTCCTCAATTGCTGGTAGAAATATAAACTTGTACAACCACTTTGGAAATACTCTGGCGCTTTCTCAGACAATTAGGAATAGTGTTACCTTAAGATCCAGTTATGCCACTCCTAGCCATATATCCAAAATATGCTCAAGTATACAACAAAGAAATTTGCTCAACCGTGTTCATAGAACTTTTATTTGTAATAGCCTGAATCTGGAAATAACCCAGATGTTCCTCAACAGAGGAATGGATACAGAAGTTGTGGTACAGTTACACAATGGAGTCTACTCAGCAAATAAAAACAAGGAAATCATGAAATTTGCAGGCAAATGGTAGGAACTAGAAAAGATCATCCTGAGTGAGGTAACCCAGAAGCAGAAAGACAGAAATGATATATACTCACTGATAAATGGATATTAGACATTCAATATAGGATAAACATACTAAAATCTGTATACTTAAAGAAGCTGAACAAGAAGGAAGACCCTGGGTAAGATGATCAATCCTCATTCAGGAAGGCAAACGGGATGGACACTGGAAGAGGGAGAAAACAGGGAACAGAACAAGAGCCTCTAAAAGACTTCACCCACCAGGGTATTAAAGTAGATGCTGAGACTCATAGCCAAACTTTGGGCAGGGTGCAGGGAATCATGAAAGAAGGGGTAGCTAGAAAGATCTGGAGAAGACAGGAGCTCCACAAGGAGACCAAAACTCTCCACAAGGAGAGCACAAACTCTGGGCCCAGGGCCCTGCAGAGACAGATACCCCAACCAAGGACCATGCATTGGAGAGGACCTAGACACCCTGGTCAGATGTACACCATAGGCAGCTCAGTTTCCAAGTGGGTTCCCTAGTAAGGGAAACAGGGCCTGTCTCTGGCATGAACTCAGTTGCCTACTATTTGATCACCATCCCATGGGAGCTGCAGCTTTGCCAGGCCACAGAGGAAGACACTGCAGCCAGTTCTGATGAGACATAATAGGCTAGGGTCAGAGAGAAGGGGAGGAGGACCTCCCATATCAGTGGACTAGGAGAGAAGATGGAGGGAGGGTGGGACTGAAAGGAGATGAGGGAGGGGGCTACAGCTGGGATAAATTGTATAAAGTGCATAACTTTTAATAAATAACAAATAAATTTTAAAAACTGTTGATAGTACCACAAGATCATCCTGAGTGAGGTATCCCTGAAGCGGAAAGACACACATGGTATACACTCACTTATAAGTGGATACTAGACCTAAAAGATAGGATAAACATACTAAAATCTGTACACCTAAAGAAGCTAAACAAGAAGGAGGACCAGGGGTAAAATGATTAACCCTCACTTACAAAGACAAATGGAACAGACATTGGAAGTAAGAGAAAACAAGTAACAGGACAGGAGCTTACCATAGAAGGCCTCTGAAAGACTCAGCCCAGAAGAGTATCAAAGCAGATGCTGAGATTCATAACCAAGCCTTGGGCAGAGTGCAGGTAATCATATGGAAGAAGGGGGAGATAGAAAGACCTGTAGAGGAGAGGAGCTCCACAAGGACCAAATATATCTGGGCACAGGGGTATTTTCTGAGACTGATTCTCCAACCAAGGACCATACATGGATATAACCTAGAACCCCTGCTCAGACGTAGCCCATGGCAGCTCAGTATCCAAGTGGTTTTCCCAATAAAGGGAATAGGGACTGTCTCTGACCTGAACTCAGTGCCTGGCTCTTTGACCTCCCCTCACCCCGAGGGAGGAGTAGGCTTGCTAAACTACAGAGGAAGACAATGCAGCCAGTCCTGATGAGCCCTGATGAACTAGGGTCAGGTGGAAGGGGAGGAGGACCTCCCCTATCAGTGGACTTAGAAAGGGGCAGGGAAGAGATGAAGGAGGGGGGCATTGGAAGGGACTGAGGGAAGGGGCTACAGGTGAGATACAAAGTCAATAAACTATAATTAATATAAAAATAAAAATTTAATTAAAAATAATAAAATGTTTATACATGGAAAAAACTACTTGAATCAAAAGCAAAACAGGCATTCGACATCAGTTTTAGTTTATAGTAAGTTTTATAATTTTACTCTACATGCTGTAACCATAAATTACTATAATTTAGTGTTGTCATGGCCAACTTATAAGAACTCCAAATTTAAAAAGGTCCTTAACACACATAACACATATGCTATCTGAATGTTTTCTTGAACAATCAAGTGAATAGAACCTGAAGCATTCATGCTTTATTGAATGGCCTAAGTATTTTGGATGTCTTTAATTAAAGTTGCATTTAAAATTTCTTTCACTCTGCTTAGTGTAGTTTTATGTTATCAAAGCAAATCCATGGTGTTCCATTGTTCTTATTTTACTTAGATTCAAATAGTTAGCTATATCTGCACACTATAATGGGCAATGTGAAAATTTCATAACAAAACATCAATAAAAGACATTATGTAACATATATAGTGGGTCTCTCAGTGTCTATTATTAACTACACATTGTTCATAGCAAAATTTTAGACTAATTATATGTGTGTATTGTGTATATAACACTTTTGTGGTGAAACACAAAAAAACTTTAAAATAATGTGCAATTTATACCACTGAAATAACAGAGTAAAATGCTAATGGTGAAATTATTCTACAATAATCACATCCAGCACAGATTAGGTATTTTAAACAGAATCATGGTTAAGGTAACAGTCTTACATCATTGATATAGAAATATGATTAATGACAGAAGAGAAACAATATAATAATTCAATTCCTTTGACTATCTTTACCACCATGATTGTAAAGGGAAAATCCCATCTTGCACCCTTGTGCTCTTAAGACTCCTCTAAATGTACAGTGTCACTTATGCATTCATGAGATGCAGTTCCTAATAAAATGCAGACCAGTCTGACACTAGGTGCCTCTTCCTCCAGTACTGTGCAGCCACTTCATCTACATCTTATACATTGTATACTGTAGGTTACTCTTGAAAAGATCATTATGGAACAAGCATAAAGGTTTCTTTATTTCCTGTTCATTGCCTATGGTAGAGCATACTTCATCAAGCAACGTCACTGTTAAAAATCCGCAACATGGGTCTGGGGAGAGGGCTCAGCAGGTAAAAGTGATTGCATTTCAAACCGAGTGACTTTAATCCTAATCTATTGTGGAAGGTAAGGACCTACTCTCACAAATTGCCTTCTAATGGCACACGTGCAACTACACGTGAAGACACACACACACACACACACACTCACACACACACACACACACACACACACAAATAAATAAACCTTAACACTTAAAAAGCAAACCCCTAATGTTCAAATCCTTACTAAGTTCTTCTTTGGCACATCTAGACATAGCGCTCTGTTCATAATTTAAATTTAGAGGAAATCTCAGGAGAACGTTCTCATTTTTCTTTCAATGGTTGTAACTCTGTTGTTTTTTGGCAGCTAAATCTCCTTTTGAAACATTGTGTTAGTGAGTGACAGAATTATTTAGAGCTTCTCTACATGCATGCTTGGCTCTATTATGTGAAAAATATCTTTACTTTAGAACTTAACTCTGAATAAAATGATCTTGTGTCTCTCTCAATGTTAAAGCATGTTTTTTTTTAAAAAGAGAGCAAAATTAACAATGTTGCATGTTCCCAATGAAGAAAATTAAAATAAATATTGAAGAAACTATTTATTTTAATGAGCTACCAGTGATCAAAAATAATTCGGAGAAAAACTCAGACACAATTGCTAGTTACAAAATATCATGAAGCTTTTCATACCCTTATGATTATTAAATTACATTATTGTTCCCTTCCTTTAGATACAGAATTCTATCAATTACCATTCATTGCTGAACCTAATTTCTGCCATATTAGGATTTTACCAGAAAAGAATTTCTCCCATTCTTTATTTATCAGTGTCAAAAAATTCATTTTTTCAACTGCTCTAGCATATGAATTAACCCTTCCATGATAAATGAATGTGTCTCTATAGATGGGCTTCTGTGATCTCTTTTAGATATCACTGCATAACCACTATCTAATTAAACTTATATTTGTGAGTCCAAGAAGGTTATTATTTCTCAGTCATTTTAAAAATCAATCTTCTTAAATAGATTTGGATTTTCCCAATTAAGTTGTATGTTGCAGCGTTGCATACTTTCACCATTTTTTAACTTTTCCATGTTCACTGCCTTTAAACATGGAGAGTTTTATTTACATTACATATTTTGCCATATAATATAACCTCCTGATATCAATGACCCTTCTCAGCACCTAAGAATATTTCCTTGTTATACAAAATCCTACCTTTCCTGATTTTTAAATTATATTCTTCTTTCCAATGCTACTTTTTAACTTTTGTTCACAGCCATTTTTCCAGGTTTAAAAGGAAACCCTTTGATTCCTCCAACTCTGTTTCCAAGAATATACAAGTCTTCCTTTAATGCTAATAGACTGAACTAGCAAGTCACTAATGCTACTTTTCACTACAGAGGTTTATATCCTTTAAAGTCTCCAGTTTAGTATAAATTTACTCATTTTACTCAATCTTTGCTAAGCTGAACCCAAATAACTGCTTACTAGAACGAATTATTTAATTTCATTTGCTTGACACTGTTTTCATTTTTATTCATTTGGTTGTCTTGGGCTTTGTTTGATGATTCCTTAATTTTATTAATCATTACGTTCATTGACTTTGAGGAATTCTATCATGAATTTTACCTTTTTTTCTTACATCTTCCTACATTTTCTCAATGTCTGAATTTCAAAAATTCCATATTCCCTATGGGTTTTCTTTTTTATTTATTTTTATTATTACTTTCATTTTATTAACTCTGTATCCCAGCTCTATCCCGTTCCCCCATTACCTCCCAATCCCACCCTCCTTCCCTCATCTTCTCCCTGCCCCTTTCTAGGTCCACTGCTTGGGGAGGACCTCCTCCCTTTTCATCTGACCCTGTTTTATCAGGTATCTTCAGGACTGGCTGCAATGTCCTCTTCTGTGGCCTAGCAGGACTGCTCCTCCCTTGGGGGGTGGGGATGTCAAAGATCCTGCTTATTCTAGCTCTAGATTACACTGAATCCGCTCTTAAGGAGATCCTTGTTTCTTTCATTTAATCGTAAATGTATTTCATATGTTTGTATTTTCTCTTATGCTTTCTTTCTTTTTTTTTTCCTGACAGCACTCTAAATAACCAACAAGCCAATACTTGCTAAGCATGCATTTGCTACCCAGTGCATTGAATCAAGGGCAAGTAGTTTCTGAATCACAAACGTGGGCCCACAGTGTGACATCTTTATTTTTGCAGCCATCTTATGCACTTAGATGGTCATTATTTCAAGGGTCGAGCCCACCATGAATTTTAGACTTATGCTTCCAGAATTTGCTTTCAGTGTCCCTACTGCTGCAGTAAAACTGACACGACGAAGCCTATGATTTGAAACTCCATAAATAACACATTGTGAATAATTACCGATACTCACATTATTCTGATTCAATAATAAATCTTATAAGAAAAAAGGCATTAAAATAAATAAAAGCTGAACTCCTCAGTATCTACACACCTTTCTATACAAAGGAGTAAATTATTTTGATGCATTTTGTTATGCTACATTCTCTTCAAAGAATTTAAAGCTCTTAAGTGGTACATACCTGTCCAGTCTCCTACTACTTTAAAGTGGACACCAAATGTTGCTTTGGTTTCAGTAGGACACTGAAAAAAATAAATACTAGAATCAATTCAGATTGTTATATATTAGAAGAATAATGTGACCCAAACTTTTATTCTGATTGCATACCCTCAGATCAACAACTAAGGGGAAAGAACAGGAGAAGATTTAGAAGATAGAGAAAGTAATGTCAGCTGATCAACAAGACATCAGAACTCCTCTACAGACTATAAATATGCATATAAAGCATAAAAACAATAAATTAAAAATTAATAGAATATTGTAACTTTGAATTCTGTCAAAAATTGATGTAAAATACAGGAGACAAAAAGAACTGAGCAATAAAATAGAAGAACTGAAGAATAATCATCTTTGTGTATCTTATTCATAGACATTATATACTTCTCATCTTGACAAATCAAAGAATGAAAAATTCTAAATAAGTTGTGAAACTTCCATGTCCAATTGATCCCGGTCAAAGTACATCTCATAGACTTTTGTCTTTTTATTCTCCAAAAAAGAAAAATTCTGCATGGCACCTATAGAGGTAAATGAGGTTCAAAATGGAATTAAAAGTATTATTCTTTGGTCCCATATTAAGATAACCTAAAAATCACACAAGCAGTCAAAATGAGAGAATAAATTTCAGCCTGTGATGATAAGATTGTTTCTTTATTTTTGCAGATTGATAATCATTCAAAATTTTGAATACTGGGTATTTTTTTTCTCCCAATCATTTGGTAGTGCTAGGTAGCCTGAAGTTATGACAGGGTACAGTCTATAAACTTCTTGGTGTGAAAACTTATAAAGAAGTATTATTCTAATGAGTATCCAGTTGACTTCAGAGTGTTGACTAATGTCCTGTTGGAGAGACCCATATATAAAGGGTGTACACCTGTTAAATCGCAGGAAACTGAATTACAACCTAACAATTACAGATGCAGATTCTCTATTACTGACTTGGATCAAACACCATGTGTAAAGGACTGTGCTAACAACTCTACTTCCTTGACTCCCTGCTTAGATGTAGCCCATGGGCAGCTCAGTTTCCATGAGGGATCCCTAGCAAGGGGAGCAGGGGCAGTCTCTGGCATGAACTCAGTTGCCTGCTCTTTGATCACCTCCCCCTGGTGAGGTGCCCTTACTAGGCCACAAAGAAAGAGGATCCAAACAGTTCTGATAAGACCTGCTAGGCTAGGGTCAGACAGTAGGGGAAGAAGTCCTCCCCTATCAGTGGACTAAGGGAGGGACATAGGAAAGTAAGAGGGAGGGAGGGTAAAACTGGGAGGAGATGAGGGAGGGGGCTACAGCAGAGACACAAAGTGAATAACTTGCAATAAATAAAAATAACAATAAAGTAAAACCTAAAACTGAAAGTATCATTGTTGCTAGCAAGACTATGCAATATCAACTGATTTTAAACACTGAAAACACAATATAGCAATTTCTATATTAAATCATCTGTTTATAAATTTAAGTTTCATATTCACAATTGTGATTCTGAATTTAATCCGTCTACATTCTAGTTATGAACAACTCTGAGAGAAACCCAGTTTTCACTAGTGAATTTTAAAGATGAGATGATATCACTTTTATTCAATTACCCACCACTTCTACTTCATAACACATAAGAGTGGATAATAAAAAAAAAAATGGAGCCTGAATAAAACAAGAGTCTCAATAACGTTACCAGATACCAGTGGTCTCGGTCTCTGTCCCTCTCCCTCTCACTGTGTGTGTAGGTGTGTGTGAGTGTGGATGTGTGCATGCATATGTGTATGGTGCATGCATGAGAGTGTACTCTCCCATATGCAGCCTAGACTTTGGTGTCTTTTTTTCTGATCATTTTCCACTTCAATTTTTGAGATAAGTATTGTCACTGAACTGTAGGTCAGCAATTGCCTAGTGCAGGTGGCCAGCAAGCACCCAAACAGGGCTCTTCTCTCTCTATTTCCTCTTTCCCTGTTGTCAGGGCTAGGATAACTGGATAACTGGCTTTTACCTTTTATGAGTGCTAGGGATGAAACTTGTGTCTGCATGATTGTGCTGTCACACTTTACCTATCTTCTCAATGCTTAAGCTGTTCTTCTTTGAAAAGACTTGATATTCCTTCATTGTAAGTAAATTCTTAGGTAATGAAAGGATAATGGAAGGCAAGAAGAGAGGAGAGAAATAAAACTAGTTTGCTCCTATATTCCCAAGTTTACATCTCGTTTGAGGTAAACACACAATAAAGTATAAAATAACACATACATTATCTAAAAATTCACATTTGTGCATTCTTTTTCCATTGTAGATTTACAAAACCTGTTTGCATATGTTTAACATCAGGCTTCAGAGGACACTGAAAACCCTGTTCTCTTGAGTGCTGGCATGGTCAGAAATAGATTTGTCCTGAACAGATAAACTGTGGTAGCACTTCTATCATTTTTTTCTGAATAATGCCTGGTAAGTTACTCATACCTCTTCAAATTAAAAAAAAAAAATAGAGGTCAACCCAACTTCTGCCTAAGAATTTTAACCAATATTTGAAAAAAAAAAACAATAAAGTAGGAAATGGCTAGAGCAAATGTGATATGACAAAATCAATGGAGATCTTAGAATTATATTTCATTCTTTTAAAAAAATAAAAATCAGAGTCATGAGTGTTGCCGGAGGTAGGATGCTAATTCTTAAATGATTGAAATGTAGTTTTTGAAAGTCTCAAAGGGAAGCAAGAGATGAGCAGGGCCCAGTAGGGGCTGAACCTGGAAAGTGACAGGTTGGAACTTGATGTCTACATATAGAAAAATGCAAATAGACTCATATTTATCAACCAACACAAAAACAAAGTTCAAGTGGATCAAAGACCTCAACATAAAACTGGACATATTAAATCTGTTAGAAGAAAAAGTGGGAAAGAGCCTTGATCTCTTTGGCACAGGAAACAACTTCCTGAATAGAATAGCAAAAGGCTGGGCTCTAAGTTCAACATTTAATAAATAGGACCTTATGAAACTGAAAGCTTCTATAAGGCAGAGGACTATTAACAGACAAAACACCCTATGGACTGAGAAAATATCTTCAGCAACCCTGCATCTGACAGAGGACTAGGATCTAGAAAATATAAAGATATCAAGAAATTAAACACCAACAAAACCAATAATCCAATTAAAAATGGGTTACAGAGCTAAACAGAGAATTTTCAAAAGAAGACTATCAAATGGCAGGGAAACACACCCTTCACAATAGCCACAAAAGACATAAAGTAACTTGGTTTAACTCTAACCAAACAAGTCAAAGAGCTGTTTGAAAAAAACTTCAAGTCTCTAAAGGAAGAAATCATAGAAGATATCAGAAGATGAAAAGATTTCCCATGCCCATGGGATGGGTAGAATTAACATAGTGAAAATAGTCATCCTACAAAAAACCAAGTACAAATTCAATGCAATTCCCATCAAAATACCAACACAATTCTTTACAGAACTTGAAAGAAAAATTCTCAACTTCATATGAAAAAAAAAACCCAAAATTGATAAAATATTCCTGAAAAATAAGAGCTTCTAGGGGTGTCTCCATCCCTGATCTCAAGGTGTACTACAGAGCAACAGGAATAAAAACTGCACAGTACTGGCATAGAAACAGAATGGGGGATCAATGGAATCAAACAGAAGACTCAGAAATAAACCCACACACCTACGGATGCTTGATTTTTGAGAAAGAAGCCAAAAGCATACAATGGAAAAGAGACAGAATCTTCAACAAATGGTGCTGGTCTAACTGGATATCTACATGTAGAAAAAATGCAAATCGATCCATATTTACTGCCCTGCACAAAACGTAAGTCAAAGTGGATCCAAGGCTTCAACCTAAAACCAAACACACTAAACCTGTTAGAAGAAAAAGTGGGGAAGAGCCTTGAACTCATTTGCACAGGAGACAACTCCCGAAAAGAACACCAACAGCACAGGCTCTAAGATCAACAATCAGTAAATGTGATCTCATGAAACCGAAGTTTCTGTAAAGCAAAGGATACTGTCATCAGAACAAAACGACAGCCTACAGACTGGGATAGGATCTTCGCTAACCCTCTATCTTACAGAAGGTTAATATCTGGAAACATAAAGAATTCAAAAAGTTAAACACCAGCAAATCAAGTAATACAATTTAAAAATAAGGTAAAGATCTAAACAGAGAATTCTCAATAGGGGAATATCAAATGGCAGAGAAACACTTAAAGAAATGTTCAATATTCGTAGTCATCAGAGAAATGAAATTCACAATGACCCTGAGATTTCACCTTACACCCATCAGAATGACTAAGATCAAAATCTCAAGTGACAACACATGCTGGAGAGGATGTGGAGAAAGAGGAACCATCCTCCAATGCTGGTGGGAATGTAGCCTTGTACAACCACTTTGGAAATCAATCTGGTGCTTTCTTAGAAAATTAGGAATAGTGCTACCTCCAGATACAGCTATACTATTCCTAGGCATATATCCAAAATATGTGCAAGAATACAAGGACATCTGCTCAACCATGTTGATAGAAGCTTTATTCGTAATAGCCAGAATCTGGAAACAACTCAGATATCCCTCAGCTAAGGAATGGATACAGAAATTGTGGTAGATTTACACAATGCAATACTACTCAGCAATTAAAAACAAGGAAATCATGAAATATGCAGGCAAATGGTAGGATCTAGTAAAGATCATTCTGACTGTGATGACACAGAAGCAGAAAGACACACATGGGAGATACTCACTTATAAGTAGATGTTACCTATATAATATAGGTTAAACATACTAAAATCTACTTTCTTAAAGAAACTAAACAAGAAGGAAGACCAAGGAAGACCGTAGGGAAGTTGCTTAATCCTCACTCAGAAGGCAAATAGGATAAACATCTGAAGTGGGAGAAAACAGGGAACAGGACAAGAGCCTACCACAGAGAACCTCTGAAAGACTCTACCCAGCAGGGTATCAAAGAAGATGCTGAGACTCATAGCCAAACTTTGGGCAGAGTGCAGGGAATCTTATGGAAGAAGAAGGAGACAGAAAGACCTGGAGAGTACAGGAACTCTACAAGGAGAAGAACAAAGACAAAAAACCTGGGCCCAGGGGGACTTGCTGAGACTGATGCATCAACCAAGGACCATGCATGGAGATGACCTAGACCCCCTGCTTAGATGGAGCCCATGGGCAGCTCAGTTTCCATGGGGTTCCCTAGTAAATGGGAGCAGAGACAGTTACTGGCATGAACTCAGTTTTCTGCTTTTGATCAGCTCCCCTTGGTGAGTTAGCCTTACTAGGTCACAGAAAGTCCAGACAGTCCTGATGTGACCTGATAGGCTAGGGTCAGAAAATAGGGGAGGAGGAACTCCTTTATCAGTGGACAAGGGGAGGGATGTAGGTGGGAGAAGAGAAAGGAGTGTGTGGACAGAAGGAGATGAAGGAGGGGCTACAATCAAGATGTAAAGTGAATAAGCTGTAATAATAACAAAATAAAAATTTAAAAAATCACAAAGGGAATAATGAAGAGTTGACTAGGAAAGTGCTAAAGCAATATGCCTAAATATGCCTAAAATGTCCACTAAACTGCTTCAGAAAATTATTTGTGATTAAGCTTATAATAAAACAAAAAAAAGCTTATGCTAGTTACTGGTACCTACACACACACACACACACACACATATGCTGAGGAAGATACATACCAAGTGATTAGTACCATAAACTCCTAGGAATTATATTTTTGATAAATTTATAATTTCTTTCTTTCCTTTCTTCCTTTCTTCCTTTCTTCCTTCCTTCCTTCCTTCCTTCCTTCCTTCCTTCCTTCCTTCCTTCCTTCCTTCCTTCCTTTGTTTTACAATCTATTCATTTTATATCCCAATTGTAGCCCTGACCTGCATCTCCTCCTGCTCACACCCTCCCTTCCTCCTTTTCCCCCTACCCCATTTCCTTAGTCCACCAAATGGAGGAGTCCTCATCCCCTGTCCTTTAACCCTAGCTTATCAAGTATCATCAGTTGCCTGGATCCTCTTCCTCTGAGGCAATGTCACAGTGCCAAGGGAAACTGATCAAAGAGTAGGCAACTAAGTTCATGAGAGAGAAGCCGCTGCTCCTCTTACTCGGGAACCCACATGGAGACTGAGCTGCCTATGAACAGGGGGGTCTAGGTCCTCTCCATGCATGATCCTTGGTTGGTGCATTAATCTCTGCAGGGACACCTAGGCCAAGATATTTTCATTTTGTTGGTCTATTGTGGAGCTCCTGCTCCCTCTAGGTCCTGGTATCCTCTTTCCATAAGGCTCCCTGAGCTTTGCTAAAAGTTTACCTGTTAGTCACAGCATCTGCTTAGATCCCCTGTTGGGTAGAGCCTTTCAGAGGACCTCTATGTTAGGCTCCTATCCTGTTCCCTCTCTTCCACCACTTCCAGTGTCTATCCTGTTTGCTACTCTGAATGAGATTTAAGCATCCTCCCTAAGCTTCTCCTTCTTGTTTAGCTTCTTTAGGTCTGTAGATTTTGGTATGGTTATCCTATATTATACAGCTAATATCTGTTTATAAGCTAGACAGTAAAATTTAAAAGAAACAATAAGAATACTCAGTAATTTCACATATACCTAAAACATAAATCAAATATCTCTACTATAATTATAATTTCAAAATACCTCAAAACTTTAAATAAAAGTTTAACTCAAGTGTAATCATTGTAGCACCACAAAATCCTCCTAGATGAAAAGACTGGAACTTAAAATAAATAGCAAATACGTATTACCTAAAATTAAGGATAAGAGAATAAAAAGTGTCAGAATTGCCAATTTGGGCTTCAGTATTTGATCTATGTCTCTACTCTGATAAACTGGAGGCACTATGTCTTATCTTTATATTTGATTGATTGGCAAGAGATTACTAACATACAAAATTTTCTAATTATTACATAGAAGTAGTGTAAAATATTAAAATGAATCTATTTGACTATAATGATTTCGCTATATATTAATTTATTAAACATCAAAAATTTAAGAAATAATGTTTTGTTTTTAAATCATGAGACTTGAAATAAAAATATGATTCAAGTTTATACTTACATTTGCTATCTAAAGGATAGGTGTAGTCAAATTTTTGAATCAGACAAAATAATCACAGATCATAAAATGATTATAAGGATATTTGTGATCTGCCTCTGTGACTCCTTTTTTTTTCTAGCTCTCCTCTCCCATTTTTTATTGTCTTCCAGACAGTTCATTCTAAATTTAATTTAGTTGAAATCATTATTATCTTACTTCTCAAATGACATTCTTTTGATTCTCATATATCTGTACATGGAATGAAAGTCTTTCCAGAGTAAGGACCAAATCTCACAGATTAGTCCTGCTACCAGAATTCAATCTTCTTTCAAGTGCTTTCAAATAAAGTTCCAGAGGAAAATGACAGACTACAGCAATCTCACATTGGTTGACTTTTTTGTGCTGTATGAGGAAACACTAGCTATTGATTGAAGTCTTTATTCCCACCTGGGGATGCTGCTGAGGTAACTGAATAAGGAGGACATCAACTAAATCAATTAGTTCATCTACTAATACATGCACAGCTGTATGAGCTATGGTGAGAGAGACAACAGAGAAACCAGAGCACTGGAGGCCTGACACTGAAGGGTACGCCCTGTCCCCAGGCCTTTCTCTCATGCTTCCTCTGTTTCTTGGCCACTGCAAAATGAACATTATGCTCTTCCATGTCCTTATGGCATAATGCTCCACCACAGACAATTTGGCTGACAACAGGCTGAAACCTTTGGAATTATGAGCCAAAATAAATCCTTCCCTTAAGTTGGCTTCTTTGGTATTCTGTCACAGTGATGAAAAGCTGACTAACATCCAAATTCTTTATTTCTTATGGTCAAAGGCCAAAAACAGTTGTTCCTACTATTTCCATCTCTATACTGTATGATTCAGTTTCATCCATTTCAATTCGGTAAACCAAACTATAAATATCTAATAGAACCCCCCCCATCTACTTACAGTCTGGTCATTTATAATAAATTTCTTTCTCTTCTGCTGTTGACTCCTGGCAACTCTTTCAGACTTATCCCAAAGCCATCAATTCATGGGAAAGCCTGATTTTTTTTTTTTTTGTCAATAAAATTCTTCACTTCTCTGAACCTAAAAGGACCTGTATAGCTTTTGTGTCCCTATGTTACAGCTGTATACCTTTGTCCTCAGGTTACATTTTGTAGTATACCATGTCCACATGTATAGGTTAAAAATGTCTAAAAATAAAGAAATTATCATTATATGTTTACACATATAACATATACATACAGGATAGAAGGTGGAAAAAATATTGGTTGAATCAAGTATTGCTTGAATAAAATATTAGAAAATGAACCTGAGAGAAAAATATGGATTTCAAAAGTTTGTCTTTCTTTCACAACTAATTCATATTCTACACACAAATTTATTGGGGTTCCCACATCTTGCAGATACTGTGACAGGAGCTCGTGTAAACTCACAAATGAGGAATATTCAAACAGCATGAGAAAGGACAGTGAGTCGAGAAGAGCACAGAACCCCATCACAATAATGCCACATGGCGATGCTAAGCACTTTCATAAATATAAAAATGTTACTGTCTACTTGAAAATAAATAGAAATAGAGCAACATAAATAATGTGTATCTGTATGTATGGAAATTTATACTCACTATCAAACATAAAATTCTTAGAAAAATATGTAACTGGAATTTTTGATAAGTCAAAAGTACCCTTTTATGTTTCTTACAGTAACAAATAGGGACTGGAGAGATGGCCCAGTGGTTCAAAACCCCGCTGCTCTTTCCGAGGATGTGGATTCAGTTCAGAGCACCTACACAGCAGCTCACAACCATCTGTAACTCCAGTTTCAGGGAATCTGGTGCAGCCTTCTGATCTGCCCGGGCACCAGCCACTCACGTAGTGCATGAATATACATGCAGGCAAAAAACCCAAACATAAAAATTAAATAAACCAATGTAAAAAGAAAACAAACACTAAAATGATAAGCTTAAAGTTATTGAAAATACAAACAATAATGAAGAAAATGAAACAAATTATATGCACAATTAGAAAATATTTGACAAATATTTAAAAGGCAGAATGTAGTGAGGTGGTGATTTGGGAATTGAATGAGAAGATATCTGAAACTAAAATTCCCCTGTATATAAGGAGGAGCACCAGTCCCCCAAAAAAGATGTAGCAGATGAGCAGCTTGGGCCTCATGTGGTTCCTCTAGTAAGGGAAGTGGTGAATGCATTGGACATGGACTCACTTGTCAACTTTTGATCACTTCCCCCCCGATGTGACTACCTTGACAGGCACAAGGGAAAAGGACATGCTCAGTCGTGATGAAAGTTGATGGGAAAGGGAGCGCCCCTTTCCTGAGAGGGGAGGTGGAAATGGGGAGGGAGGAGAAATTAACAAATGAAAAGCTCTTTAAAAAAGAATTATCATGATTTTGGAGTAGACAATTTTGATTGGAGTAGACAATCAACACATTAAAATGGGTTTATAAAAAAAAAAACACTGGAGAAAATCAACTCTCTCAGTAGCAGGAAAAAGCAAGAGTTGGGGGTGCAAAAATGCTTAAAAGTTTCTATCTTTGTATTTGAGCTTATTTGTCCCACGATTTACTTCAGCCAGACCTCCTCCCCCCAAAAAAATTAGGACAAGTACCACTCCACAAACCCAAAGGCCATTAGAGGCATAACATACAGGGCTCTGGGTCAAGAACTCTGATCTACTGAAAGCAAAGAGTAAGCTCCCATTCATTTATTGAATAAATAATTCAAGCACAATGCAATTCATGTCCAGATAACATAACTGAAACAGTTTTATAATACCCCTCACAACCTGGATCACAATTCAGGCTGGCTTAGTTAATAGAACTCTAATTGTTCAGCCCAGAAACCTAAGTATGAAACTTGAATTCTTCACATTTACAATCTAATCACTCTGGAAAAAATTCCTGACCATCAAACTTCAAAAATGGATTCAGAAGCTGACCACCTCCAGTGTCAGCAACATGATAAAAATCCATCATCATACCTGCACTAGATGACTGGAACAGACTCCTAACTGCTCTCCCAGATTCTGCTCTTGCTCCTTCTTAATGTAGCAACCAGAGTCTGCTCAGAAATAAGCCCTATCACATCATTTCTGTATTCTGACCCTCCACTGTATGCTTTATTAGTCAAAGAAAAGGTTAATGCATTAAATGCCTGGGAAACACTTAGAGATGTGACCTGGAATTTCAGAGCTGGAAACACTGATGTGTCAACAGAGAAATGTGCACAGATGTAAAGTAATAGGGGTTCAAGGAATCGATAAAAGTGCACCTTGGTATTCAGAGCTCATGGGAATGTCAAGGGAAATAAAAGAAACAAGAGTGAATCAAAGTAGTCAAAAATGATGAGGAAAGACAGATAAATGGAAGTTACTGGAAACAAAATGAAAATTGTAAAAAGTGTTTCAATAAATGGAACAGCAGCACGAAAAGGTGATGATCTATAAAGCTCATTAAGCCCTGGAGAAAAGTTACTGCATTTAGCAGTAAGAGGGCATTGTGCACCTTGAAAGTATCTTCCTGGAGTGCTGCTGTGGACAAATAAGGATAAGTAATAGAGAAAGAAAAATCTCATGAGCTGCAGCAGTAGTCAGAAGGGTGAAGTCAAGAAATGCGTATCTTCATTATTTTCTCCTTGAAATCAGGAGGTGAACAGAATATTAAAACCTATTGATTGAATAAATCAAATTAATATTAACCAGTCTATTTGTTCTGAACATGCTGCCTTATTTAGAACACATTCATCACAGAGGCTATCATTAGCCTCTGAGGAAACATGTCTTTTCTCCTGGAAGACAGCCAAAGTGCAGGAGTTAGGTGATGTTTAATTCTCAAAAAAAACAAACCATCTTCAACATTCTGTTGGGTTCTGCGGATACTAATCACTGTTTGTGATTTTACAACTATGCCTGGAATACATGATGACGCATTGTGCCTGGCAATCTACTGTCTTCTCTGAGTGTCTAAACCAAAAGATCTGTGAAACACAAATATAAGTCAAGCTTTAAGTGCTAAGTAGATGGGATTAAGACCAACGATCAAAGTAACTGACACAGACTTACTAGTTACATTTAATGAATTAAAATTTAATAAATAACAACTATAAAATTGTTATGTTTTCTTTAAATCTAAAAATTGAAAAAAAAATTTCAAAAGTGACTGATTGTCAGATTAAACATAAAAATCATGGAAGAGCACGCATGCTATGTGAAAGTGTGGACAAAAACAAATGAACCACTAGATTCTGACTCATGGAAACATAAATCAGGTTATTAATGCTTTAAAATAATGAATCACACAACTTAAACTACAGATGTCAGAAAAGCATGTTTATTCCTCAGTAAAAATCATGCTGGAGTGACATAGAAGTATTCACAGATATCTCAACGAGTTAATAATGAAAAGAAAGACCTCTGGAATATCAGCCAGTCTGATGAACCACTGAGTCATCTCTCCAGCCCTCTATTTTTTGTTGTTGTTTCTTTGTTTTGTTTTTACATTTATCTAATTTTCTTTACAAATGTTTTGATTTTTGTGCTATTTTATTTTTTATCTCTTTCTTCCTCCTGTCCTCAACATTTTCCCCAGTCTTCTGTTTCTCCTTTATTTAACTTTGTTTCTATCCCAGCCCCTTCTGGTAACTCCACAGTCACCCTAAATTCTTTGACTTTTATAATATTCTATACATTATTTTTGCCATTTTTTTGTTGTTTTCTAGGTAATGGTGATGGATTAGGGAGGTTTAATTAATTTTAAGTATGTTTCAACATACTGTTTGCTTTTATTTTTTTTCCTTCTTCTTTGCTTTCTAAATGATACTAGGGACTTTTTTTCCAGAACTGGCCGCTGTGCTGGGGAGATGGTTCTTTTCTTAAGAGTAGTTGTTATTTTGAGTTGGGTGCTTTGTTGGGGAGATGCTTCTTTTAAGAGTACTTGCTGTTTTGGCAGAGAACCAATGTTCAGTTCCCAGCATCATGGTTAGGTGGCTCAAAATCACTTCTAACTTCAGGTTCAGGGACTCTTAAGCATCTGGTCTTTGCAGGCACTGGCACATATCCACATATCCACAGGGAAACTACACACACACACACACACACACACACACACACACACACACACATTTAACTTCTTTAAACAAAAACTATGCTGATCAGTAAGAAGATTCTTCCAAAACAAACGGAAGATACATCCAAACAATAGATACATAAATGGCAACATAATAATACAAGATATCATGAAAAAAACAAGGCAACAGGCTTCCTGTGAAAGATCACACCTTGACAATTACAGTTTCAAAACTAGTACAATGGGTAAAATGCAAAAGCTTACTCCTAAAAGTGTTCAGTCCCCACAAAAATAACTGAAACAAGCAGAAGCAATAAGTAAGAAAATCAACCAAAGCTCTGGACTAGACAGGCAACAACATAGAACAGAAAGTCAGAAAGGTAGATGAGAAAATTGTCAACATGTATGAGAAAATTAACAACATAGCAGAGAAATTCAGCAATGAAATTTAATCTTGGAAAAGAAAGAAAACAGAGATTCTGGCAATGATGAGCCAAATGAATCAAATAAGAAAACAATAGTAAAAACATCACAGTAGACTCAACCTAGTAAAGAATGTGAGGGATGAAGGTCAAGGTAGAGAAAATACCACATATAAACATAAACAAAGGAATATAATAAATAACAGGGCATGACTACAATTTCCAAGAATCCTGAGCTGTACTATGAAACCAAACATAAACACTCATAGGGTTGAGATTAAATTTAAAGACATAGAGAATCTGCTCAACGAAATTATAGAATAAAAGTTCCCAGGTCTAGGGGTAGAGATGAACAAATAAACTTAGAAGGTATGTAGAACACCAAGTAGGTATGACAAGAGAAGGAATGCCCTCAACACAGTTTAGGGAAAAAAAAATACAGAGCAAAGAAACACGGAAACTTCAAGAGAAAGCCTATAGCTCACAAACAAAAGGAAACACATCAGGCTATCAGACCTCAGAGCAGGTCCTCTAAATGACAAGAAGCCAGGGAACCTCTTTAAGATTTAAAAGTAACCATCAATGAAGAGTGATACAGCTAACAATGGTATCCATTTATGCTGGCAGAGTAATAATGACATTTTGAGACAAGAACTCTCTAACACCCAGGACTGCAGTTTCTTGTCATGAAGCTCAGAAGCCCTGTATTCATAGTGCAGCTTCACTGAGCTAAGGAAAGGTTCTATCAGTGTTGTCCCACAGTCCAAAAGCATGTCATATTTCCCAAAGTAGTTTTTTCTAACCCAAAGAGCTTTTCTCAAAGAACGACACACGTTTTACCCCATGCCTTGGGATTTCAGAGAAAAACGATACAATTTTCAAGTACATTGAACTCTGAAACCTGTTGGGCATTTACTTGGCAATTTTAGTAATTTCCCTTTGAAGCTGACCTAAACACTATTACCTGAGAACTGATGACAGTGAACATGAAGAATATAATTCTGAATTTGAAAGATGGTCAAATTCTCTTTTAAAATTCTGTAGTACATCAAGACGGTATTTGGGAACGTGTGGGATTCTAAAGAGAATTCAGGCTGAGTAAGCAAAACTTATCTTTAAATTTTGATGTTCACATGAGCACCCTGTCTCCAAATGCCAGTCAGGTGAGAGGGAGCAGCTCACACTGACATGAGACTGGATTCCTAGTCTGAATCACTCCTAGACTGAAGCACTCCCACCCTCTGGGTTCTCTACTGTGGTCTAAGTTCTGTCTTCTCAAGGAAAAGACCTTGGGGTCTTTGAGCATTCTAGCTAGAGTAGCCAACAGCTGATCTGGCACAGAGGTTCTCATCCGTGAAGAACGCTCCCACTTGACAAGACCAGGCTCATCAGTAGAAATAGTAGAAGGAACTAGTGGCATTTATCAGGTCAAGGCTACAGATGTACCTATAGAGCACGTTATTCAAATAACAAAGGCCACATCAAATAATTTTCTCCCCAAAAATGCTGAGGTCAGAACTTTGTAGCTATGCTATTACTTTAATCACATAAAAAAACAACAAAACACCTGCTTTTAATTTGGATTATCTTATTCACTTTTAAAGTTGTGCATGGAGTGGTGTTTTGTTGTGGTTTTTTATTTGCTTATAATAAAATATAGGAGAAGAGCATGCAATTTTCAAACTGAAAATAGGGGATTTGGGTGTATGACAGCATGGCAACAATCTGAAAATCTGTTGTGTAGATGGAAGATTCTGTCCCTTGCCTTGAGATCCCAAAGTATAGAAACAAGACTAGTTGGTTAAAAAGCAAAAGCTTCAAAATTACATTTTTGTTTCAATATAATGAATTTATGACGCTGAGCTTTCTCTCAGGAGTGTGCTGATCTGAGTTGTATTTTTAAATGCAGCTCTCTCAAGGTCATATGCAAGCTAAAAGCCCTTCAGATTTATAAGCTCTGCTTTTTTGTGTGTTTCTCCTTTTGACTTAAGCAAGACGCCTTGGAGAAGTGAGATGTTTGATATGAAGGTAAAAACTGTGTCCTGTTACATAAAAGTTTTTGCTTATAGTATAAATTCTAAAGAGCGGGATACGCTCTATGTTTTAGTTGAAGACACTTGATGTTTAGAGGCATGTTATGCTATTTTTCTCCAGTTGGAACATGTTGGAAAATATTTTTATAAAAAGAACACTCCTATCTTTGTAGTTGGCATTCAATAAATGCCTTCATTTTTCATAACCTATGTTCTCTGTTTAATGCTATGTTGATGAAACAAATTTAAAAATAAACCCTAAAAGAATTTCTGAATCTGTGATAACTGTGACAGAATGCCTCATCTCCTGAGCCACCTAAAGTTACTTGTGTATTTTCTCCCTTTTCAACTTCTACATTGCTTTTTTTTTTTCTGATAACAGCTTCAAGGTTATGGATGTATGAAAGCTGAGAACTGAAAATAGTCTTAAAACCATCAGAAGCAAACATGATTTAGATGCAATTTTACAGTCAAATATTTGTTAATCAGATACATTTCTGGGACCGGGTAAAACATGCAAAACTTCAAAGGACTAATGGGTGTGACACAGCAAACTACTCTCTGCTCAGAATTGTGTCCTGAGGGCTCTAAGTTTTTAACTTCATGTGAGTAGCTATTTCTCACGACAAATGCTTCCCCTTCCACAGTAGTCAAAGCCCACACGATGGCAGATAAGAATTATTCAGAACTTCTCACCATCACTCCAGAGGAAGAAATTATAAATCCATGCTGCACTGGGCCGGTGCTGCTAGTTATTCTGACAGACCTCAGCATCACTCGCTACCTCACCAGATGACAAACTTTGATGATGATGAAATAAGCTTCACTCATATAGACCAAATACAAAATTTGAAATAATTAAAGCAAAAACATCATGTTTTTTTTTCCTTAGGAAAACCTTTTATTCTGAATATATGATTCCTGATTTTTATTTCAACAATTAACACATGCTTATTATTTCTTTTATTCTTTAAATATAGAATTCCTTGCACAGCGTTCTATGCAGGTGATTTCAAGGAATAAATTCAAATTAAAACTAAAACCACAATGGTATTATTCACAGGCCTGATACTTTCTGTATTTCCATGACTACTCTTTATGCTGTACTTGCAGCTCTCTAAATCCCCACATATTTTTTTGTTTGTTTGTAACTGAGTTAATCACAACAGTATATTAAAAGCCAAATGTCCCAAAAGGTAAAATAACACACCCATGTGTCACGGATCTTCAATCTAATACATGTAATTTAAGTGTCACTTCCAAAACCCAAACCCCAAACGTAAACATATGATATTATCGGGTTTTCTTTCTTTCTCCCTACCGTGTTCAAATTTACTGTTTGTATGCATTTAACGTGTAGTCTTTATTCTTGTCTTTATCAGAAACATGGATGAAAACAAAACATCAGACATGAATGGGAATATTAAATAAACTGTATTTTCTAGCCATGGAATAGTTTGTAGGCAATGAAACAATGGGGGAATGCACAAACACAGAATTAAAATTTGAGGTTGCTCACAGTATAGTGTTGACTAAAGTAAGCTAGTGACAGAACCATATGATCTAACAAGAAATTGCCAGGCATTGGCAATTGAAGTAGATTGCAAAATATCCAGAAATATCTATATCAAATTATGGGAAAAAAGGATATGGAAATGAGAAATTAGAAGTCCAATGTGCTAGCAATGTTTCTATGTTGTCTAATATTTTTGAATCATGTGAAATTTAAATTGCCTAAGTTGATTTAAAGCCTATCCATCTAGTGACCTGAGAGCAGAGTGAAATCACAAGCTTGAGTCCCACCTCTACTACACAGAAAGATGACCAGCCAGAGGCCAGCAAACTAAGCAAAACATCTGAGATGCAGGAAGAGGCATATTGGATATTTCTCTCAATTTTGGATCCTATATTTTACAAGGAATGTAAAATCTCTGTATGGCACACAAGATGTGAAGAAGAAGCGATAAGGATTGGGAAGGAGAGGGCACTGTAGAGCCACATGGTCAACATGCATGATACCATTGGAATGAATACATTTTATTATCTTTGCTAATTTCCTATAATGTAAATAATGTAAATTTATGTCACACATTGGGTTTAAATATTTTATGATTATACCAATGCAGGTAAAACAGAATTTGTGATACTATTCAGAAATCTCTAATATTTATCCAATTTTGTTTCTCCAATTTTGTCTTCCTCATATATGGAGTTACTAGCTAAATTGTGTTTCACCTTCTCTTACCATTCTCTGTATTTTTAATGCTTCCATATCACCCACAGTATACAACCCTCTAATGAAAACTTCCCATGTTTGATATCCAGACATAATCTATATGCAGAATAACACAAAATAATTTTTTGACACAGAATCTCATACCTTTTACATGTCCTTAAACTCAGGAGAGGGAGAAAACAGGGAACAGGACAGGAGCCTTCCACAGAGGAACTCTGAAAAGACTCTACCCAGCAGGGTATCAAAGCAGAGGCAGAAACTCATATACAAATTTTTGGGCAGAGTGCAGGGAATCTTATGAAGGAAGAGGAAGACAGAAAGACCTGGAGGGGACAGGAGTTCCACAAAGAGAGCAACAGAACCAAGAAATCTGTGCCCAAGGGTCTTTTCTGATACTGCTACTCCAACCAAGGACCAAGGACCATTCATGGAGATAACCTAGAACCCCTGCACAGATATAGCTCAAGGAAGCTCAGCATCCAAGTGTTCCTTAGTAAGGTGAACAGGGACTGTCTCTGACATGAACTCAGTGGCTGGCTCTTTGATCACCTCCCCCTGAGGTGGGAACAGCCTTACCAGGCCACAAAGGAGGACAATGCAGCCAGTCCTGATGAGACCTATAGACTAGGATCAAAGGGAAGGGGAGGAGGACCTCCCCTATCAGTGGACTAGGGGAGGGGCATGGGTGGAAAAGAGGGAGGGAAGGTGGCTTGGGAGGGGATGAGGGAAGAGGCTACAGTTGGGATACAAGGTGAATAAACTGTAATAATAAATAAATACATTTTTAAAAAGGTTTTCTAAAATATGAAGGAACTATGATCTAATAAATTTTAGGATGAAGAAAAATCCATATGCACACAAATACACACATATACTTCACACACATACACATATACTCAGACATGTGTCCATGTATAAGAGACACATCTGAACACAGAAATACAGACACACAGATACACAAATATATATACCTATGTGCACACAAAGATGCTCTGCGATCTAAAATTTTTAAAATTCAAGAAATATATGTCTTACCATTGTGAGAGTAAATGGGTGGTTTTCTAATGCTGATACACTGGGACAATGTAGAATAATATACTAAAAAAGCAACAAACAGATAATGTTTTAAATGATCAAACAGAAATACAACTATTCCAATAAATCTGTCTACTAATTTTTAAAAATCACCTAAGCCTAAAGGATACTCGCAAAGCCACTAACCATTGGCTCACCTGGCCAGGTCTTGCTTTAAAGTTTTCTTTGACCATTCGGAGTTCCATGACATCTGAAGGATGACTGATTACTGAGATGATGGTGACGGGTTTGTTGCTCCGGAGGCATCGGTAAAGCCTCTCAGCACAGTATAGGCACAAAGGTCCAGAAATCCAAATCCAAGTCTAAGGAAAAGATTTAGAAAGCATGCTTCAAGAAATGCACAAAGGCACAACTGAGTAATGGCAAGTCAATTTATATTTTCAACAGTAAGATATTGGTAAGAATGAGTAAAGCATACCTGATGTTCTCAGCAACCCACTCAAACAAAATTAAATTATAAGAGGAAAAGTAATAAGGAGCCCTAACCTCAAACATGCATCTTAGTGGTTAGCATTAGTATGTAAGCATTTCTTCAAACAAGCATCTGTTTATGGTGAGGACATACAAGAACTTGCTATTTGACAAAAACAAGTTGTCACATCATATTTCTCTTAGGACGATTCATAAAAATGAAATCAGTCCAATGTTTAGTGAAAGTATGATGTCCTAAATATTTAATGATCATAACACAGACATATAGACACATATCAAGATTATATACACAAAGTGTTAAATGTAAGTGTAGTTCTAGTTTTGAAAATAGGACACACTGGCATGGTTCTATTACAACTTTTATATAATAGAATGTGGTCAAGATTACACCTATATAAAAATTGCTAGCTTGAATGGGGAGATGCAGCTATCTATCGGGACACTCCTTCCCCTATAACTGCACAATCCAGCTTCCCCTTTTCTGTAATACTTTTCACTGAATTGCACTGTGTTTATAGAGATGTTTGTTTGGTTGTTTATCTGAGAAAGAGCTTCGTTTTGTTAATACAAGTTGCTTTCGGACTTGCTATCCTACCGCCTCAGCCTCTTGACTATAAAGCTTAGAGGTGTCTGCTAACCCGTGTGACCTTCCAGACATTGCTCATGCAGTGAAGGCAATCCGCTCATGCTCCGAAGACTATCACAGTGAACATGGCACTCTGTAGAGTAGGCAGGGATGGATAAGTTCTAAAATGAAGTGGCATTGCAACCTTGGGCCAGTGACCCCGAGACAATCAAGCCCCACATCAGTAAAACGGAATTTGCCATATTTACCATACATAATATTCATCATTATATGACATTCAGGAAACTAACCAGCTGACTCCAACGTCAGCTACAAATTCATTCTAACTTTGATACTTATCTACTGTCTCTCTTTAAAGGAGAATTTCCCAAGTCTAGCCCTTCTTCCATATCTTTCTTTTCTTTTTTTTTATATTAATTACAGTTTCTTCACTTTGTATCCCAAATGTAGCCCCCTCTCTCATTCCCTCCCAACCTCACCCACCCTCCCTCCATCATCTCTTCCTGTGCTGATCTCCATGTCCACTGATAGGGGAGGTCCTCCTCTTCACTCTGACCCTAGCCTATCAGGTATCATCAGGACTGGCTGCATTATCCTCCTCTGTGGCCTGTTAAGACTGCCTCCACCTCAAGGGGAGGTGATCAAAGAGCCAGGCACTGAGTTCATGTCAGAAACAGTCCCTGTTCTCCTTACTAGGGAACCCACTTGGGTACTGAGCTGCTATGTGCTACATCTGTGCAGGGAATCTAGGTTATCTCCACGAATGATCCTTGGTTGGAGTATCAGTCTCAGAAAAGACCCTGTGTCCAGATTTTTTGTTCTGTTGCTCTCATTGTGGAGCTCCTGTCCCCTCCAGGTCTTTCTATCACCTCCTTCTTCCATAAGATTCCCTGCACTCTGCCCAAAGTTTGGCTATGAGTCTTGGCATCTGCTTTGATACCTTGCTGAGTAGAGTCTTTTAGAGGCCCTCTGTGGTAAGCTCCTGTCTTGTTCCCTGTTTTCTCCCTTTTCCATTTCTTGTGCAGAATAGTGGGCCTCTCTTGGACATTGGCAGTTCCCTCAGACAATGGCAGACATGAGTGAAGGTGGAAGGTGCTGAATTATCTGTGCAGTAGTTGGAGAACTTTCCAAAGGCAGTATTTAAGTAAAGACCTGAATCTACACACTTCCTCTTCTACCACTTGTTTATATACTTTGGTTAGAATACATGTTTCAGCTCAATGTCTTCAGCAGACAATTAAGTAGTTGCTTCAAAGGTCAATTGTGGATATTGAAAGAAATCATGCATACAGAGCAAGTCAGCACAGTGCCAAGAAGATCACAGTAAGAATTCAACAATTAACTTCACAATTTATTATTTATAATTACTGTTATAATATTGTATTCTAACAATTGCTAGGGCTTTTTTTATTTGATTACAGTTCTTTTGTTATTTCATCTGCAAGTCTTTATAAATTTTTTTTATAATTAATCCCAATTATAGTCCCTTCCCTCAACTCCTCCCAGTCCCACCCTCTCTCCCTCTTCTTCTCCTAGTCCATTGAGAGAGGAAACTCTCCTCCCCTGCCACCTGACCCTAGCTTATCAAGTCTCATCAGGATCCTGGATCCTCTTTCTCTGTGACCTAACAACATCATTTGCATGTCTTAATAGGATTAGGATATATATTTGTCGTCTCTCTGGAAGCAAACACTAGAAAAGGGTATTGCAGTAAAACTGTATACTTAGGCATTTTTTTTTAAATTCTAAATGTATGAAGTTTGCAACAAAATAAAAATAAAAATTTGCTGTCTGAACACCCTGAAATATCCTCTAGTACCTGAAATCATGTTCAGAGACATGTTCAAATGCAAAGTCAAACACTTATGTGAAACCACAGACTTGGCAGATCTTAAACACAGAATTAATCTGACCTGTGGAAAATGAGCTTGGAACTTGGGCTCTTCCAGGCAAATCTTCACAAGTGTTTTCTGGTTATAATCTTCTAGTTTTGAAAATCTTTCAGAAGATCCATGAACATGTTCTGAGACATAATCTTGGAAGGAAATATCCTGAGACGGGGTCTGGTTAAGACTGATGCAGCCAGGAGGGTGAGTGTCTAAATTGGTTTGATACTTCAACAACCCACTAAAGTTAAATTGGATAAAAACAAGGAAATGGAAAAGAGACTGAGTCAGGGAATGGAAAGGGTAAGGAAGAGTCATTTCCTTTCTTGTTGGCATTATATAGCATTTCATACAAAGCATTCCATGTGTGATCTATTTCAGAAGAAATAAAATATCCTAAATTTTAAATAAATTTATTACTAAGAGGGAGGAAGAAAATGTTTAGCTCTCCAAATAAATGCTAGCTTTGTGAGGTAGAGAAAAAACACGCTCAAGTTTCTTGATATTTTTTGAAACCTGTGAGGCATTCATGCATCAACTTACAAATTTTCACTTCAATAAACACTGTAAATATAACCTTCTTGCTACACATCTTCAAGCTTAAAGGAAAAACACAGGGATTATATCTTATCTGGATAAGACTAGATAAAACATACTTCATGGTTCATGGAGAAATAGTGAATGAAAATAACAGAAAACAAAAGCTTGTTGCTTCTGTGAAAACAATTTTTGCATATCCATCAAGTCCTAAAGCCATTTGCTTTTCAGTGCTTTCTCTGTAAACTTTTTACAATGCATCTCATTGTTTCTTATTTTGCTACATTTTAATTCTTGAGTTGTGCATTTTCTTTTCATATTTTATTTGTGTGTATGTGTGTGTCCATGTACACGTGCAGATATGCACGCACATGCATGTGCCACGAGGAGGTGAGAGGACAATTGGCGGGAGTCAGTACTTTTCTTCCACAATGTGGAAGATCAAACTGGAGATCAAACTGAGGTCATTAGACTTGGCAACAAGGGCCTTTCCACACCAAGCCAACTCACTGGCCATGGGGTGTGCCAATGTTTTCTCTGGCAAGCAGTGAAAGGAAAAGGAAGCAACTGTAGGTTTGTTGGGAAAACTCAATATAAACACGAGTGGGCTCCTGGTATAGCTCTGTGGTAGGGGACCCAGCTAGTGTGGCAAATGTGTGAAGCCCTGAGGTTAATCTCCAGACCACACACACACACACACACACGCATGCACGCACGCACTCTCACACATGCACACAAACATACACCAGGTAAAAGATAAACATTCAGCCAATATTGATTGATAACATGTCCAATGAGAAAAGTTAAGAATGATGGTGTGTTTTGAAGAATCACCACATTAAAAAATAAATAAATGAGAAAAATATAGGGAAAAGGAGAGAAACTCAACTTCAATGAATGGCCAATGAAATTGCAGACTTTTAATTCCCTGGGTTAAACTTGTAATAAAATGAATTTGGGATCTAAAGATAAGAAGCTGTGTGGAGTTCCCCCTGGCCAGGCAGCCTTGCCAGAACACAGAGGAAAAGGATGCAGCCAGTCCTGATGAGACTTGATAGGCTGAGGTCAGTTGCTAGGGGAGGAGGACTCCCCCTCTCTGAGAACTCAGGGAGGAGGAGGGGACAGAGATAAAAACGAGGGAGGGAGCTACAACCAGCATGTAAATTGAATAATTTTTTAAAATAAATTTAAATAAAGAAGAAGCTGTGTGGAAATTATGGCTCTGTCACATCAAAACAGGCATTTTCTGAATTAGGTATTTACCCTAAAGAGATACAGGTTTGCAGAGGCCAGAAGTACATTTGAACTGAATATATGATGGGCACTGGAAAACTAATTTGATCAATCAAGAGTGTATCAAAACTCCTATCATCATTCATAAATGCAAACAATTACTATCTACTATCAGCAATTTAAATATGAAGTGAATTTTTAAATAGGAAAGTTATTTGACATTAGAAAAAGAGAATTAGATAAAAATATAATTGAAAATTCTACTGCTAAACAAAATCTTACAAAATCACATAAAGAAATAAGCCCTTTTCCTGTAAAATCTATGTAAGCAGGAAAAGCAGCCAAACATATCTAATCACCTCAACTTTGAAGCCAAATCTTTTCTAAAGTTTCTAGTCAATATGGATTCATCTATTCCCCGAATTGCTAGAATTCCTGTAAATAAATGATGTTTGTATTTTGAAAGCACAGCCTGTGGCTCTCTATTGATTTTTTTTATCTTAAATCAATTATTTCCTGGGAGACTGTGATCCTAACTGTAGGTTGCTCCTCTTTACCTTAAATATTCAACATATTGATGGTCAGAGGCATGGGTGCCCAGTGAGTAGAGATTACTCTCAACAAGCCTACAGTATTCTGTTAAGTAGAGATTTCGGCATGCATTCATGACTCTTGCTTCAAACAATTCCATCTCCCTCCTATTAACAAAAGACTGGAAGATGATATTATACAGGAGTTTCAAGAATAAAGATTTGTTTGAGTTCCCAGTAATGGCACAAAAATATTTTAAGATTACTTACTTACATATGTACACTTGTTAATTTAAAAAAAAACTTGAAAAGTTGCAAAATTTACAAACAGTCATTTTTTTTCTATCTGAACAATTCTGATATATTAGTACAAATCAAAGTTCAATAAAAAAGTAATATATAATTCTTATTGTATTGTGGATTTATCCAATGACACTTTAGTATTATAATAATTGCTTTCACTTTATTACTAATTCAGTTATAAAATACATTGGCCATATTTAATTCTTTTGTAACCATTCTGTTGTTTATATGTACTATATATGAACATATGTAATATATGAAAGTATATAAATAATATTATTTATATATACATAAGTTTATATATAAATTAAAAGTACCACCTGCCTATGATATTTGTTCTACAAAAAGAACTAATTTTATTGTATTTTTTTCAAAGATTTATTCAATTATGTATGCATGCTCTATCTGCATGTACACCTAAATGCCAGAGAGGGCATCAGATCACATCATAGATGATTGGGAGCCACCATGTGGTTGCCAGGAATTGAACTCAGGACCTCTGAAAGGGAAGACAGTACTTGTAACTGTTGAGCCATGTTTCCAACCCAAAAGAGCTAATTTTGAACAGATATTTTTCTTACAAAAAGTAGAGAAAAGTCTTAATATAATATCCTCCTTTAAAGTAACAACTTTTTGAACTCCTGAACCATAAAAAAAAAAAAGAGTGCTGTTTTTTTAACTGGAAAGAAACTTTTTCTTTTCAGAATTGTGATTTAATAAAGCATAAATGAAGAATTTGTCATGTCAGAATGTGATCACATTTTCTTTGTTCTAAGAGAAAGGAAACAAGGAGAAAGATGGGGAAAAAGAAACTAAACAATGAGGAGATTATGACAAATAAACCACAGTCCTGAGTAAGGCCAGATAAACTTTAAATAAAATTACAATACTAAGTCAAACTCTAAGAAAGCTCTCAAAAGATGTGTGTGTGTAAAAAGAAATTTTAAAATGTCTATATCTAAGTCAAGGTAATAGAAATTAGTAAATTTTGGCAAGTTATTGACTCTTTCATAACCTTAGGTCCCCGCTTATAGCTTTCAAAATATTATCTTCATAAATTTCTGAGCAATTCATGTCAGAAAATATTTGAAATTATTTAAATTTACATGTGGCCTATATAGTCACTAATCACTGAGTTCGTATTTTAAGTTACTGGGACCCAGAGGGGAATCTGCTGATTTGGTGTCTACTCCATGACCACAGTACTGAACTAGCACACTGACCATTTACAGAAGAGAGCACCCGGTGTGTTGGTTATATTAACACGGTTGTCTTCAAGAAGAAAATGAAAAGCAAATTCACCATATACATAGATAGTGCCTTTGCTGTCGGCGAAGGCTCCACAGAACACACTTCGACCACAGGAAATAAACCATTCTCAGTTCCACTTCTCAAAGCCCTCTTCCTTTTGAGAAGGAATGACCAGCCGGGGCGCATCATTATTACGAGTGGTCATGTTTCGGATGCCTTACTTCTTTATATTCTAACTGGGATACCAAAGAACCAGCCAAACTGGAATAAAACGGGGTTATATCCCTGTCATTACTAATGACCTCCAAAACTGAGGAAAAGAAGGAATAAATATTTTGAACATGCACCCTGAAATAAATAAGTTACATAAACTGCCTAATACCTTGACAATTACCACACAAAACAATCTGAAGAAAAGACAGTGGATGTTTCTCTAAACTCTGGAAAACATTTTCTATTTTTTTATCATTACAATTTATTCACTTTGTATCTCAGCTGTAGCCCCCTCCCTCATCCCCTCCCAATCCCACCCTCCTTCCCTCTCTCTTCCCCTCTCATGGCCCTCCTGGAGTCCTCTGATAGTGGAGGTCCGCCTCCCCTTTCATCTGGCCCTAGCCTATCAGGTCTCATCAGGACTGGCTGCATCATCTTCCTCTGTGGCCTGGTAAGACTGCACCCTCTAGGGGGGAGGTGATCAAAGAGCAGGTGGTCTAGGTTAACTCTATGCATGGTCCTCAGTTGCAGTGTTGGTCTTTGAAAAAACCCCTGGGTCTGAATTTTTTGTTCTGTTGGTCATCTTGTGCAGCTTCTGTCCGATTCAGGTCTTTCTATCTCCGCCTTCTTTCATAAGATTCCCTGCACTCTGCCCAAAGTTTGGTTATGAGTCTCAGCATCTGCTTCGATACCCTTCTGGGTAGAGTCTTTCAGAGGCCCTCTGTGGTAGGCTCCTGTCCTGTTCGCTTGAAAAGTTGAGAAGAGATAACGGGAGCATTCCAATTATAAACCTACGTAATTCTATTTATGATTGGGGCAAAGTATCTAGTCTAGAAGACAGTAATTAAACTAAAATGTTTTCCTGAGATCCAGATGCCAGTTCCTTGTACTGACTGAACTGAAGGCATCCCTTGTGGAGCCCTGGGCTGCTAAAAAAAAAAAAAAAATCTCCCTTCCCACAAATGTTTCCCCTCTGTTCTATGTGAGGTGAGAACAGAGATTGAAGGTACAAATGGTTTTACTTACCCTGAAACATGTAACAGCAGCAGCATGTAGAAAACAAAGAAGAGGTTGTGAGTATACCAGAAGATATCATAATTAGAAACTCTGAAAAAGACAATTCACTTTGTTTCAGTCTTGTTTTACATTCATCACATAAAAGGACCATGTACTTTGAAAATATGTAGCATATGTGAAAAACACTTCAACGTCAATTGCCCAAGATTCATCTTTTGATATCAGGATATTAACTCACTACACAAGGTATCTAATAAATCTCATAAGTAATACTTACTATTTGAAAGCATACATATGTATATAAAGCAAATATATATATATGTATGCATGTATGTATGTATACCTTAAATAAAAGTCATGGATAAGTCTACAATTGTGCTTTTTTTTTTAATAGCATTTTCTTTTTGTTTGCTTGTTCTTTGAGACAGGATTTCTCTATTTAACCCTGGAACTCATTATGCCAACCTGCTTGACTTTGAACTCAGAGATTCACCCGTCTCTGCCTACTGAGTGCTGGAATGAAAGATAAACACCACAATGTTCAGCTCTACTTTTTTTTACTTTTATTTTTATTAATATTAAATTTTTAAATTGTCAAGCAATTTCTAAAATAAATAATGTTCTGATTTCAATGGCTTTTTTTTTTTTTTTAATTTCAAGCCAGGTGGTGGTGGTTCTTGTAGTGGACTGTGACACCTGAGAGTTATAAGCTGAAACAGGTCCTTTCCTCTTCAGGTTGCTTTTAATCATGATGTTTTCTCAGCAATAGAAACCCTAACTAAGAGAGTGTTATTGCTCTGGTAGGGGACAATAATAAATATAAATATAATAAATATTAATAATATATAATAATAAATATCATTTATTAAATATTTATAAATAATTATATATTGAATATATAAAAATAATAAATATCATCTATTAAATATTTGTCAAAATACACATATTTATTTTATTTTATGCATTTAGGGCAAAGATTTAGTTATTAAATATTAGAAGTAGAGGGTAGACATTTATAAGAGCTCTTTGAGTTACTCTAAAATTTACCCTAACAACTTAAAAAAAGTTCTCATTTAGGAATAGTTAATAATTTTCCATTTTATAATAGCACTTGCTTTCATAAACAATATCACCAAAACATTCATCAGATGAAGTTGGGCATATATACTCTGATTTCATTTCTAGGTCAAATTCTAAACGATTTTTTAATAGTTTTGGTACATTGTCTAATGCTATCTAAAAAAATTACTATCAGTTCCAGACCCTACCATAGAGAAAAATTGCCTATTTCTCCAAGGCTTTATGATTCATTGCTTCTATAAGAAGCTTTAAAAAAGGTACTTACCATCTGAGCCAACTAATTTCTATCTAAATATTTGTCCTTTGTCCTTAGGACAGAGTTGAAAATGTATGCAAACACACAGATTTGGCACTTGTTTCAGATTTTACTATTCAAAACATTAAGTTAACCCAAAAATCTCAACATGAGTGGATCTTGCAAAATGACACAGGTGTGGTGACACATTGTGTCATCAGTAAAGAGAAAGGTGAAATATATTTACATGGAAATGTTTCAGCAATTTATGTGATACGAAGAAATGTTAGTGGGATGGCACATGGCAAGAAAAAGCATGAAGCTTTGTATGTAAAAATAAACTGCAGAACAAAAGAACAAATATTTTGTGGAGCCTGGAAGGTCAGTGATTATGAGTAAATGTATATGAAAGTATAATAAGAGAATCATTTGAAAACATGATTTTCCAGTTACTTTTAAACCATACACATATTTGTTTGTTGATTCATTTTCATATCTTAGCCAATGAAATAATGGTTTTTTAAATTATAAGAAATGTTAAGTGTTTTCTCTATTTTGCTTTCTTTTCCGTTTTTAATTTTAATTTTTATGTTAATTACAGTTTATTCACTTTGAATCCCCCCTGTAGCTCCCTCCCTCCTCCTCTACCAATCCTACCCTCCCTCCCCCTTTCCCACCCATGCCCCTCCCCAAGTCCACTGAAAGGGGAGGTCCTCCTCCCCTTCCTTCTGATCCTAATCTGTTAGGTCTCATCAGGAGTGGCTGCATTGTCTTCCTCTGTGGCCTGGTAAGGCTGCTCCCCCCTCAGGGGGAGGTGATCAAAGAGCAGGCCAATCAGTTCATGTCAGAGACAGGCCCTGTTCCCATTACTATGAAACCCACTTCCTTCCAGCTTTCTTAAAGGAAAAAGTTTTATCTTATATGTGAGATACTGATATTCTGAAATAAAATGTGTTCAAAAAAAAAAAAAAACATGAAAATGCTATAGAGAATATATATCTGAAACTGTTCAAGCTGGATTGAGTGACTGATTGGGGTGGCTGTATGTGTGTACATACATGCACACACATCTACAGGTTGTGGCCAAGTTTATTTCTCTATCTTTCTCCAATTTTTGTTTTTTTTTTTTTTTGAGTCAGGGTCATAGCTTGAACCCGGGGCTTACTAATTTGCCTAGACAAACTTTCTGTCTGTCTACAGGTATCTCCACCCCAGTGCTGGGATTATGGATGTGCACTATGACTGACTTTTACATTAATATTATGGGTTTGCACTGGGAGCATCATATTTGCTGGCAAACACTTTCCCAACTGGGTCATCTCCCAATTCACATCAACATATTTTAAGTAGACAAATCAATATGAACAGGAGTGTTTCTAAATATTTTAGCATGTGTCAATTTTGCTTCTGAGGCTTTATTGAGAAAACTATTTCATGTTATAGTCAAAGCCAAAAACTATCATCAGGTAATTAACTGTAAAATATTTTTAGGGCACGTATTCCTGGAAATTCTCAAGGTCTGCAAGTATGCAGTCAAATTCAATCCCATATTTCTATGGAAGACCCTCAAGAATTCCACTTCCAGTAGTAGTCAACAGAAATTTCCATGTTATTCCTTATGACTAATAAAATGTATTTTTTAAAAAAAACAGTAATGAAATATTGAAATGTCTCTATTTCAGCTGTGGCAACCCAGAATTACCACTAACTTCACTGAATCATCATAACTTGAATTATCATTCAAGATTTTTCCTCTTTGTATGGGAGTGAATACAAGTGGATGGAAATCTGGACAACATGAACAAGTGAATCACAAAATAACCACTCTGACACTTACCTTATTGCATAGGTAGATGCTGTAACCATGAGGAATAAAACCACAACCATGCATACACCTGTCAGACCTGGAACTGTAAGAATATTTACAAGCACATTTTAACTTAATTTGCACTGGGAAGAAAGCTCCAAAATTATTACCTTGTAGTATAAAGTATAGTATGCTATTCACTAGAAAGCAAATTCAAATTGCATTTCTCTATGTAGACACCCCTACAAGCAAGCTTTTAAGAAAATAGCACAGCCTTGAGTATTTAGGCTTTCAGACAAGGCAGCCTTTTGTTCCTGGAGTAGAAGAGTCTATTCTTGCTCCACTCACAATGGTGAAGGCATACTTATGTCGACACATACATACTCTACCAAACGCAATTAATTAACGCTAGAACAGAAAGTTTTTATGACTTCCACCACAATACTCATCTCCCTCACTCTGTTATGTCTTTGTATGTTACTAACAGCCTCCTTCTGTATCAATTTCAACTAATTTTTTGGACTTCACTACCTTGGGAAAATGTTTTATTGGTTCTTTGAGAATTTTGTACCATGTGTTTCGATCGTATTTACTCTCCATCCTAGTCTTCCAGATTCGCTGTCTCCCCTCCTGTCCAACTTTCAATCCATCCCTCTTTATTTTCCCCTTTCCCAACAACGCAATTTGTACTGTCCAAATATTCTTACAACTGGGATGTGGTCGATTTATCAGGGACTCATATGTACTTTTAGAAAGAATTGATCCTTCTCTTCCCAGCAGCTAAGAATTGCCAATAACTACTTGGATGGGGATAAAACTTTGTGCCCATCCCCCTTCTGCATGCTGGGATTTGGCATAGTTTAGGCCTGCACATGTCTTGATCATGCTGTCACAACTGCTGTGAGTTCATCTGTGCAGCTGCCATACTGTATCCAGAAGATACTGTTTCCTGGTAGGTATTCACCTTTTCCAACTCTTACCACTCTTTCTACTCCCTCTTCCGTAATGATCAGTAAGTCTTGGAGGAGAATAATTTTAAAGAAAATAATGTTTAAAGCTGCTAATAATTGACCACTGATGTTCATCCTGAGGAAATATTTTCCTCATCCACACTGGCATATCCTTACGTAGGTTTTGTTTAAGGAGTCATATTGTTGAGGTTTGAAGGGTGCAATTTCCCTGTTATACCTAGAAGACGCTCTCTTGAAACACATGTTCTGGCCCTTTGGCTCTTATAAGCCGTCGTCCTCATCTATGATATCCGTTAACTCTGATGGTATTTGAAGGAAGCTTTTAGCTGTATTTCTTTTCATATCATAAACAGTCTAGTGTATGTGAGATAGCTTGGCAGGTAAAAGTGCCTGACACTAAGGCTTAAAACTTGAATTTCATCCCTGTATTTCACATGTTAAAAGGATTAAAACAATTCCTGCAAGTTTTCCTCTAATCCACACTCCTCCACCCACACAAGCACTGTGTCACACACCCCACACACAAATAATATGTACAAAACATAAAATCAGTATAAAATTCACTTAAATAAAAAGAAAACCTGCAGATATTTTAAAATTAATGATATTTTAACAACTACAAATTTGTCATTAGACCATATATATCAAGAATGAATAACTACATATATCTTAGTATATGAATAGATATTAATATATATTAGTATCTAGTACTAATATATATTAGTATCTAAAATGTAAATGGACCCCTTACTACGTTATTACTATAAAGTTAATTACTCTGCCCATCTTGAGATCTGACTGCCTCTGCCTCCCGTGTGATGGGATTAAAGGTGGACACCATCATGTCCGACTTCTGCTACACTTTCTGAACTCATAAAACCATATAAACCATAATAAATACTAAAGTCCCCATCTGAGGGATTCTGAAATTTGGCCAGAAGGAAGAATCATTCAACAAATTCAATCTGGAGGAGATTATACACTTTCCCCTTCTGTGTTTGTTCAGCTATCGTCTATGGAACAGAAAAGCTGTCAGTGACATTTAGTGCTAAATGTCAGCACTAAAGAATGTAACCACGAAAGAAACAACCATCCCTGGAAGAGTATAAGGACAGTGCGTGTGTGCATCATTCAGATTCCAAAGCATTTAGAACAACTGGACAATAATGACATAAGAATACTTGCTAGGGTAGAAACAAATTTCACATTAAAGAGCCACATGAAAAACAGGAGAACTAATCTTTGACTCCTTAACATTTGAGTTCTTTTCCAAATACACAGAATCATGCCCTTGCCGGATGCTCCTAATCCAAGACATGTCTTCTGTTTTTTTCCTATAATATTCATTTCATAGCACCTTTTCTATTTCCTCTAGGTAAGTGATTGCTTCTCGGCCACATGGGAAGAAGTCAATCCACCTCACACTGAAGGACAAACAATAGACTATTTAAAAGCAGCATCCTTACAGCACAGCCTGGCTACCAAGTAGTCTCTCAAAGAAACAAGAATATAGCAACACAAATACTCTTTTGAGAGTATTCATATGCTTTCAATATTCATGAACTATAACACAATAACATCAACAGGCATGTAGAGAAACAATTGTGTTGTTACACATATCTGGAAAATTAATAAGCAATAGGAACTATTGATATTTTAAACATCAACACAGATGAATCCCCCACACCATTAGATTGAGTAAAAGAAGACAAGTTGTTTCACCTACCAAAAAGTAGAAATGTGCTGATTAATTTTCACGTGAAAGTCTAGAATTTTCACGTTATCTTTACGTTATGAAAAGCTGCTCATTCTAGCAGAAGGCAACAGAGCCAGGGTGGGCAGAAACAGCCCCTGCCCATGAATGTGCAGCCCCTTGGCCTGGCCCAGAGTACCATAGTGAGGACAGGAAAGGGGACAGAGAGATGGGGGTGATGGAGGAGTGGAGCTGTCAATGCACTGTAGAGAGAGGTTGAACTGGTGATGCACAGTGGACACTGAGTGAGAGAGAGGGGGCTGAGGACGTCGAAGGGATGTTGTGTGCCATCCTGAAGCTTAAGCAGATGCAGACTCAGCCCCTGAACAAGCTGCTTAGCAACAGGATCGCTTTAGCTCTCTGGTCAATGACAGAGGCCCAAGATAAGGAAAGGTCCACTTTCTAGACTGGACTTCCTCGAAGGACCACCTTGTCCCATGCTGCTGCTGAGGGCCATGTGTGGGTCAGTGGCCATGATGTGGCCAAGGTACTGGCTGATGTCCAAGGACTGTGTTGTAACCTGAATATATGCAGATGTTCATGACCTGTGCAACATCCATGTTGATGTCTGTGGGCCTTGCTGCCCCAAGGACTATACTAATTCCTATTAATGTTAGTGCCCTGTGCTTCCACCTGAGGAGACTGTAGTGGTGACCAGATGCCGGCTGCTGCCGAGGACCAAGTCTGTGCCCAAGGTCCTGCTACAGCCGGGGTCTGTGTTGATACCCTTGGCTCATATTACCACCAAAGGCTAGGCAGAGGTCTCTGAGCTGCGCTGCTGCCAGAAGGCCTGTTGATGTTCATGGGCCATGCTGCCTCTGGAAGCCATAGGGATCTGAGTGGTCTCTGCTGCCACCTGAGGCTATGATTATATCCTGGTCTGTGCTGCCACACAAGGCCAGGTCAGGATCCTGGCCTCAAAACATGTTGGTGTCCATATGCAATGTCAGGGGCTTCATTGGTGTGGGGGGGTCTGTGCCAACACATGGGGGCCTGGTGATGTCCCAACCATGATGCTGCTGAGGGTCATGTTTGGACTCAAGATCTTACTCCATGCTGGTCTGTGTTGATGTCTTTGGCCCATGTTGCCAAGAAATGTCAAGCATACATCTGTGGTCTACGCTGTAGTCAGAAACCATGTTGATATCCATGATTCCAGCTGCATCAGAGGGCCTTATCTTGGATTGTAGCCCTACTGCAACAAGGAGCCCTGTTCATAGTCTGTGCCAATGCCAAAAATCTTGTGGAAGCCCATGATCCATGGCACTGTTAAGGATGCTCTGCTATGCTTACAGACAGCACCCTGGCACAGCTGTCCTATGCGAGGCTCTGCCTGGCAGCCGTTTGAAACAGATGCTGAGGCTCAGCCAAACATTAGGCAACCAGCGCATAGGAAATCTTGTGGAAAAGTTGGGGAAAGGAGCTGGAGGTGACAGAGTTCCACAAGAAGACCATCAAAGCCAACTAACCAGGACCCAGAGGGACTGGGAGATACTGAAATGATGAATGATCATGCATGAACAGGACCTAGGCACCCTATAAGGACATAGCCCATGGGCAGCTCAGGCTTCATGTGGGTTCCCTAATAAGCCATGGGTGTACTTGATCGCCTGCCTTTTGATTTCTCCCCCCTGACAGGACTGCCTTGCCAGACCACAGGGAAAGAGGATGTGCTGAGTCTTAATTCAACCTGATGTGCTAGGTGGGTTTGGGGGGGGGGGGTGTTGTCCCTTTTCTGAGGACTAGGGGAGAGGGGACAGGAGAGAAGAGGGAAGGTGAGTGAGACCAGGAGGTAAGGAGGCAAGGAGCTACAATCTTCCGAATATAAAGTGAATAAATAGATCAATCAATCAATCAATCAATCAATCAATGTGATGGGATGCCGAGGGTTCCCCTCCACAATAGATGGCTCTCACCAGGGATTCAGGAGGGGAAGACTCAACTCTATTTAGGGAAAGGCCACTGAGACCTGGACCACACACAGTGAGGATATGTATAATATAAACTGAACTTTTATTTTTTGGCTGGGGGGAGATGGACAGGAAAGGACTGGGAAATGAATGTGTTTGAGGTGAATTCTCCCCCAAATCAACAAAATACATGGGAAAAAATTAAAAGCAGTTGAATCACTATAAGGGACAGAGAACAAGACAGATTATTAAAGGGCATAATATTTGGGTAATGGAAATATTGGGAATTTTGACTCTGGTAGTGACTAATATTAAAGTCAATTCAGTAGTGTGGTTTCAGTATATGTGTGATCTGGTGAACTTTGGTTAAGTATGAAAAGATGTGAAGAAAAACAAAAAACAAAAACTTTACCTGAGCCTTAAAAAAAAGTGTTAGAATCCACTATTGTTACAAACTGTAAATTTTGTGATCAGATGGACTTCCCAATAATTTGATTGTGCCTTTGTTTATTCTTTAGGTGTGAAGGTTTCCTCTGTGACTTTGGGCCTGCCACAATTGGCCAATAAATGTCTGTCTACAAACCATCTAAATGGAGGGAAGCCAAAAAAAAAATGTTTATGTTTACAATATAGCCACAGGATTTCAAGTTTGTTAATTGAACATTTCCTTGAGATATACACTTCTGTTACTCAAAAGAGTAATAGAGTAATAAGCATTTTTTTGAAGAGTCACAAGTCATGTGAGTGTAATAAAGCATCTCAGAGGAACTATAATAAAAAATTCATTGAGCTTAAGTATTTCCTCACATCCACTAAAAAATTTCTTGCATGAAGCGGAATATGGAAAATATGTAGGTAGAACCTGAAAAGAGACAGAGACAGAGAAAGAGAGATAGAATAGCAGGTTTGACTCCTGTCATTGGAAGTTGAAAAAAGAAATCCAAGACCACTCAGCCAATGTTTAAAATAGTCTGACATGATCTTGTAATTATTGCTTTGGCAAAGCCAAAGCATCCTGAATTTCATCTGTAAACTACAGGGAATAAATTCAATGACTTCTAATTCTCTTAACGAAATAATCTTTTGATCTAAAATTTGTTGTTGCCTTTTTGTATCCAAATCATTTTCACTTCTTTAACCGAGCACAGAACATTTTGACATTTTTATTTGTTCCTTTGTTGCTGTTGAATCTCCTCCCTGTTCTCCACTCCCTGATCTCTTCCCTCGGGTCCCTTAACCTCAACCATCCCCTCATCACTGTTTTCATTTCACACATTCTGTATTATCCTCTTTTCCCCATTCACCATCTAGGATTGCAACCCTTTCCCCATGATTTCATTTTTGGTTTCCTAATTTATATCTCCATCACAACAGCACACACACACACACACACACACACACACACACACACAAATTAAAGTAGCAATTGGTTTTGGAAGAAAACACAAAGGCTTTCTGGCTCTGGCTTATTTTGCTTAAGATAACTTTCAGTTCCATCCATTTTCTGTAAATGTCATGATTTCATTTTTCTTCATGGATAAATAAAATTTGATCATGTGTATGTATTACATTTTCTTTAGCTATTTATCTTGGCTAGGTCAATTTCTTAGGTACTGTGAATAAAGCAGCAATAAACACTGATGTGCAGGAATCTGTCTTTCAAAATGATTACGAGTCCATATTCTTCAAGAAGAGTATAAAGCTCAGTCACAGAATGTTTGCCTAAAATTTGCAATCCCTGGATTCAATCCCAGAAAACTGACTACTGGTCAACATTTATAAGGTAGATTATTTCATTCAGATCCCTGAAAAAGAAACATACACAATCAGTAAAGATAACCAAAACCAGTGGTAATTAGAAGTACTGAAAAGGTAACTGCTGAGACTCGCTTAAGGAAACTCCAGGCCCTACTTAGTGCAAAAAAAAAAAAAAAAAAAAAAAAAAAAAAAATAGAACTGGATAACTTATTATATGTGATGTCATGGAGCATTGCATCAAATTAAACAGATAAACAAGTGGCTTTTGTGTTCAATTAACTGTTAGTGGACATTTGAAGTGTGTCATTAGATGGTTGCTATAAAGTGAAGCTGGTATCAAAGAAGTCTTGGCCCAGTACTGGATCCAGGCAGGATAAACAACACAGATAATTATTGCATAGAGGACTGAATAATCCCTGAAACATTGAGTGGTCCCTAATGTACCCTTGACCAGCAACTAAGCTAAGTTCTAATCCACTAGCCTTTTGTGGATACAAATTCTAAGACACAGGAAAAGAAGACTAAAATTATTCACTAGTCTAGTTGCACTGGGCAAAGTTAAACTTGCCTACATGAAGTATACTTATTTTTCTGAAAGTACTTGATCTTCTCAAATAATACAGCCAAACATATTTGTATTTTTAGAAAAAAGGAAATTGGTACACATATTCTTATTATTTATATGTGATCATATGAAAATGATTAATTAGTAGCCTTTACAACACATAATTGTACTATAGTGCCTGTGTGAATGACTTTAGGCAGTCATTGTCCCCCTTATAAAATGCAGTCAGAAACACACATATTCTATTCATTGTCCTGCTTCTTTTAGCTTAATTGAAAACATGATTGTGTTTGTTGATGCACATTTTTCATATTCAAATTAAATGTCAAGTATTCTATTCTCATCATGGAATGGATTATTGAATTAGGAAATTTTTAGCATATAAGTATTTTTTGAGAAATGTTTGTATATTCTAAACTATTAAATTTATTTTATAAATTCTTAATTTCAATACTCTTATCATCCCCAAGATAGTAAGTCTAGTTACTATACTGTAATTTTATGAACTTTAGTTTTACAAAATAATCTCTTAGTATATTAGAAAATAATTTAGGAACCAAGAGAAAAGACAATGGAGGATTAAACACACTATAAGAAAAGAACCAACAATAATATTGTCTACACTAGATCAACCCTATAATGTGTAAATCCTGTCTCAAGGAATGAGGCTTTGCCTACGCACTATTTGCGAAGACATGAAAAGATGTCTATAAATCTTGTCTCCAAAGCCCTCATGAGAACGTGAAGCAAAGCACATAAGATGATGAGGTTCTATTAGGGGTGGAAAGATCTCCTATTTATTCAGAATTATTAATTATACTAAGTTGTCTTGATATAATACCTAAATCCTAAGAAATACTTTATATGTTTATACACTCTTCTCTTTAAGGAATTTTAAGAACTTCGAGACTTTCTTCAAACTTCCTATAGTAGAAAATATTCTTAAAACGCAGTTCTTGTTTCTTTCTCTTGAGTTAGTTCATGTGAATCCAAAATATATTTATTTGAACATAAGGTTTTGTTTTGCTGGGTTTTTTTTTTTTTTTTTTTTTTTTTTTTTTTGCTGCTCTTTTTATATCCATTACTAAGACTTAAATCAGTATGTTTTCAATGAACAAAATGTTACATAAAACTAAATTATGCTCCTGAATAGAGAACTGTGAAATACTATGACATGGTAAATGCAAAAATTTCTTGGCCAGAAAGAAAATACTTTCTGACTCTAAGACATAGAGTCTTAGAGTAGAATGAAATAGGATAATATGTTCCAGTCATTTGTGCATTTTTAATCCTTACTAGTTTATTACAACCAATCATTTCCCACTAACTGTCTCAATGCCACAATTACCTCCATACTGACAGAAGTGCTAAAAGCACCCCTACAATCAAGAATCATGCTTAATTCTTTAGGTGTACAAATGTACATTTACAGCATAACAATCCGAGATCTCCAGTGAAAGCTCTTAAAATGGAACAATGAATTGCTAATGGAAAAGCTAATGCAGCCCCAAAACATAACTGATCTTAAAAACTTTCTAGTTATGAGTTTTAAGATAGTGTCTCACACATCAGTTGAAATGGACTCAGTTATTAGAACTACACTGACACCAACAGTCTGATATTTTCCCCAGTAAACATTATGGGAACTCAGGACCTATGTATTACCTTCCACAACACCAGCTATAGCCACAGCTCAAAGCAGACCTTCACAGGGCGTAAAGGTTACAGTACATTCATTCAAAGAACTTGCCAGAGAACGAATGGCAAACCAATGTGTATGAATACTTTCCTCCTTTTATTCAAGACCCAAAATATTTGGATTTCACCCCTCATTTGGCATTGCAGCACCTAGGTAAACTATTAACATCACTTATAGAATGTTGTAATTTAGCAGGATCAATTGATGTGTAATGTGATGATGCTTATTTTCAAAGACCTTTGTTTGTGAATCTAAGGGCAAAACAATGTATAACAACTTACCAGTTGTGAAAAGAAGTTTTCTAGGATCCTAAGAAAAGAAAAGAATAAAACAGTTGACCAGAAAATAAAACGCTAGTGACATAAACCTACTCAAGAAATTTTCAAGTTGTGGTGCTGTATATTAGCAATTAGGGTAATGTTCTTCCAGTGTGAGTGACAGACTCACACTGGACAGACTCAGGACTTAATTATAACGTATTTTTACATTATAAAAGACAAAGCCAGAGAAGTCTTCCCACCCTAGAAAAGGAGAGCACTGGATAAGTTACTAGGCCTGACCATTTGATCTGATTACAGGTTGTCTGTAATAGTGTTGTTTAGTCAACCATTTTGAGACTCAATAGCATAAGCTGTAAAGCAAAATTAAATATACCTACAATATATACTATGTATAGATTACATACATACGTATACATTTAATATATAATGTGCAATTTGTATAACATATAACATATTATATATAGGTCTTATTATGTTGCCCAGCAGATTGTAAGCTTATAAATTTGGTTTCATCCTCCTCTACAACTGAGATAGCTTTTATTTACATTAAGTTCAATGCCCAGAAACAACAAAAAAATTTTTTTTAAGACTAAAACCATCAACACAGTGGAATACTGGACAATTAAATATGGATGGTATGAAAATAAGAAAACTATTATAGGTATTAAAAAAGTATAAAAATGGAGGAGCATAAAAGGAAATGTTATGGAAAGGGAATTGTAGTAGGACTGAAAACAAGTGACCATTGATAATTTTAGAACAAGGCTGGAGGACAGCACACGGCAGGGAAGGAAAGATGAGAGAAACGGAACTCAATCTAAAATCAGGACAAGTGGAGAGCTATCACTCACTGAGGAGCTAAGATGCTAGATTTTCCAGGGAATCTCAGTGTTTGTGCAGTCTATAATTACTGGTGATCCTTTTAAAAGTAGCAAGGCCCAGACCCTAGTCAGACTAATCAAATCATATTGATGTTAAAAGACGATACCAGACAGGAGAAATTTATCAAATATGACTTGGGGTATTCGGTTTTACGATTTATTTTGTCATTTGTTTCAACTTAGGAAGACAATCAAAAAAAACGATTAGAGCCATGTTAGCTGTGAAGGCCCGAATGGTATGTGGAAGAAAGAATGAAGTCTGGAATGAGGGGAACAGTTAATGACAGGTGAAGTCACTGCCATTTATCTAAGAGGGCTGGTAGACGGAGCTACTTGGCAGCGGTCCAGCCATGGCCTTGGGAAGCAATGACTCTCTGAAGACAGAGGATGTGAACGTACCAAGCAACAGAGACCTAACCAGGGCTGTGCATGTGCTGTGCATCTGCCTCTGGCCTAGCACAACAATTTCATCTCGTGGACACATAAACAATTAAAGGAAAGAACATCACCCCGAAATCAGATATCACATGTATTAAATTCAATTCAAGACCATCTATTTAGTGGAAAGGAAGGAATCATAGAAACAAACACACTAACATTTTCGTCAAATAAATTCCCTATTTAGTATCGACAAATAATCAACCTACAGCTGTGCCCTTTTCCCCCTAGCACTGTAAGTGGGTTATTAAAGTATTGTTACCTGAGATTGGCACTGTCAACACTCTCAGCTAAATGAGAGGAATTAGACAAAAGCTGTTGGGAGTCGAAAAGTAGATCTGAGTGGCAGCCTTCTGAATATTGCAGAATATAAAAAGCAGACACTGCAAACTCCCATTTTCAGCAGGAGAAACTATAGAATAGTAATTACCAGCAATTTCTACTGAAAGGAAATAAAACTCAACTTGACAACTGCACTTTAAAAGCACTCTAAGGAGCAGCAAGGTACGAATTTGCTGTAAAAAATCACAGACCCTCATTAGTTACCTAATGACAAGTGAAAGGAAAATGGAAAGGCAGGGACCACCCACCTCATTCTGGTATCTCGCTGCATTCAGTTCCAGGAAGTTCTCGCTGTAGTTCACTGAGAAGTTGAGGGCATTCACCAAATGGGCAGCCACATGTACACCTGCAGAAGCACACCAGGCTAGGTCAGTGGTGTTTCCACACAGGCTCCTGGACCAGACATCATCGGTTCCCACAAACAATCCCACACTCAAGGATCAAACTCAACAATAAGATATCGAATAGAAATCATTCTAACACACACACACGCACACACACACAAAAAAAAAAAAAAACACTCGACTGTAGACAATTTGCTAAATTTTCACAAGCTGGAGTAAAATAACCATAGTAATTCAGGTCAAGATCTAGAGAGGACTCGTACTCAATGTCTCCCTCTACACACATACACACACACACACACACACACACACACACACACACTTACATTCTGTGTCTATCAACACACGCAAACTGGTTATTGGTTCCTAGATATCTTTGTATTCCATCCACATCCTTCATCTTTCCCATATCTCCAACCAACTCAAATCTTACATACTTCACTGTCATCCATCCCCAAATCTCAGCCTACTGAATGGCTTTTAACCAGTGGAAATTTTCCACAATCAATACATAATGCTCTAAACTCAACAGTAAAATGTTGAGAGGATGAAAATCGGGTGAAAATCGTGACCACCATTTGACAAATAACCCACCTATCCACCTATAACAGCGCTGCCAACACAACGCACAGCCGACTCCAAGCTTGTAGAAAAGACGAGTGTGTCAGGGAATGACTACAGGTTTGAGACAACTCATTTTGTCAGAGTGAAAAAACAAAATTATCTCAAGACAGCTAAGCAGGAAGCGGATGATCTCTTCATCTTGGCAGCCATACCTCCTCCTTCCCCAATCTGTCATTTATTTTATTTTATTTTATTTTATTTTATTTTATTTTATTTTATTTTATTCTGTTTAAGTGAGGTAAAACAACATTCTGTTCCTCCATGTTCATTAAAGAAACTCCTGCAGCCTTGGCCCCATAACCCATCTACTGGTCTTCAATTTATCTGTAAAATTACGGAGACAGCATGAAAGATGTAACTGTTCTGTAATTGCTAACGAACTATTACAGGTTAAAATAATATCTGAAGTATACTGGTAAAAAAAAAAAAGAAAGAAAAAAAGCATGAAAACTAGAAAAGCTTACAATCCATTAAACATAGACTATAAAAACAAAAGCACCAAGTACTATGATTTACCCACAAAGACTAATAATGGCAAGAGAGGCTCAGAATGTCAAATAACATGAAATTTTATCTTTAGGAATTATAAGTCAGGCAATCATGTTGGGTATCGAAAGAGCTGCATTAATATAATAAAGATTAAAGATTTTCTGTAAAGCACTCAGGAGACTGTGGTAATGGCAGAAGAATACACACCATGGAAGAGAGAAGCTAAAAATCTACTCAAATAAATGTACTATACTGTTTTTACAAAGAGCAGAGGCAACAAATAAAAGAAAAATGTAGAATTTCAACAAATCGTTCTAAAAAAATTGAATATAAAGTTCATAAAAAACTCAACACAGAAACTGATGGCTACTTCAAGAAGTGTTTCCTCTCTCTCTCTCTCTCTCTCTCTCTCTTCTTTTGTACTATCAGCATTACTTTATTTCTTTATAAAGATTTTAATTTATTTATTCTTATTGACACGTGTATCTGCATGAGTGTATATAGAATTGTGTCTAGGAGCAGGCGCCCATGGCAGCCAAAGTACGGTTATGGATTCCTTGGAGCTGGAGTTGCTGGCTTTTGCTACCTACCAGATATGGATTTGAAATTCATTCCTCATAACTGAGCAGGATACTTAATCCATCTCTCTGATCCCCATATCGTTCCATCTAATGTTCAAGTCTTTGATCTACTTTAAGTTGATTTTTATTTGGCGTGAGAGTAATGATTTTCTGCATGTGAAGATACCGTTTGCTGGGTATAATTTCATGGCAAAGTTCCTATTTATCTGCTATGATTTGGGAACCTACATAGAGAATCTTACTTGACCACAATTTCATGGGATTATTTATGGCCACACATATGATACATACACAAGAGACAGAGAGAGATTCCTAGCCAGAGAGAGATAAGGAAAGAGAGAAATAGAAATAAAAACAGAAAGACAGAGATATACAGAGACAGAAAATGGCTTATAGCAACTTTATTCATAGGTGCTAATAGTGGGGAACAGCCTGGAGGTAGGTGAATCAATGAACTATAGTTTATCCAGGCAGTGAAATACCATCGAAGTATGAAAAGACATGACCCATCAAGTGATAAAAATACAAGAAAGGAACTTAAATTCACATCTTGTAGTGGACAATGCAAATCAGAAAAGCCAGTGCATTCTATGGTTCCAACAACCTGACATGTAAAAAGAAAAAAAAAAGCAAAAAACAAAAACCTTTGTAGACGGGAAAAGGAGCGTTTCAGAGAGAAGATAAAGATGAGCTGGCAGAACACGGAGTGTGTTTAGAACAGTGAAAATATTCAGCATGATACTGTAATGGTGGGTACATGATAAAGGCTTCAGTGTTCAAAATTAAAAGATGATAAATCAACTCTTGAAAGTTTCTCAATTTACATTTGATAACCTGAAATCAATCAAGATAGAATCACACAAATTTAAAATCTAATCAATCTTATACCCAATTACCAATATAAAAATGCTCGCCAAATACTTCTTGAGATAGAATCATATTTTAAAATGAAAATTTCACATTTCTAATTTTTATTCATATGCCGCACAAGCTTAGAACTGCTTAGTCTCCTTATTTTAAACTTTACAAATAAAACTATTTACTATCACAAGAAAATCACTATGCGTTTGGATCCAGCACTTGGACAATATAATGCAAACTGACATAAGAAATGCCTATGTACTCTAATTCCCCCTCACAACTCTCTCCTAATTCAGAAAAGAGTAAATGACATATATAATTAGAAAATCACCAAATAAGCTTATGCTAGGTGAAAACAATACAGAACAATGAAATCAAATATTTCTACATTTGTAAAATATACAATTCTAATAAAAATCATGCTTTTTGGCTTTCTCACCAGAGAAAATACAGATGGCTATGCCACAGGTGATGTGGAATGTCTTGCTTTTGTCCAATAATCTTCTCGTTCTCCTGCTTGGAACCTAAATAAAACATAAATTAATATGATAAGAGTAACAAAACCAGTTAAAATATATATAAACCTTTTCACTACAGCATCGCTCATATTATCAAAAATTTGGAAACACAACACCAGTCTATTATCAAAATGAAGAGAACCATGGTATAACTATTCGCTGAAGCCATTTAAATGAATGTAAGAAGGTAAGTTATTGATTTGAAAAAAAAAAAAAATTGAGAGACCTACTGTTGGATGAAAAAGTTAGAAACTACCTTGTGGTCTTATGTTGCTCAACTCAAATGTTACTGTACATAAATCTCTGTGCTGACATTTGTCCCCAACTGTCACAACAGTTGTTCTGTCAGAAAGCAGAGGAAACTTTCTGATGAGGTAGTATATATGTTGGAAGTTTAAGTTTGATAAAATATAAGATTTCCTTTGTGTTGCAAAAATAAGATTATTATTTTAAAGTGAGACCAAGCCCACCTGTGGTTTTAAATGCCGGCCCGATCTTGTAGAAAAATAAATGTCAAGAATCTTTTAATATCTGTGCTTCATACTGGGCAATGACTCTTTAAGACCTATTATCTACTGAGAAACCTAGGAGGGAACTTTTCACTTCCTGGCACTTCTATTCCTTCTCCTGACACCAAGCCAATGGCCAGTCAGAGGGATCAAATTCTGGCATTTAACAATAGTAGGCAACCTAGGGAATCGTATTCCCATAAATGACTGCAAGATAAAGAGCTTCCAAGTATAATTACTTGAAAAAAAAAAAACCCTGAGTTTTACTAGAGTAAATCAGCATTACACACTTCAAAGATCACTGAAACAGCCTCTGAAAACATAGTTATCTATTCATGCCTCCCTGAATTTTTTAGTAAAGAATCAATACATACATGCTAAAATGTGCATGTGCACATGTATACAAAGGACTAATCAAAAACAACAAAAACGTAGCTGAATTTTTTTAAAAGGACAAAGCAGTTTTCTTTCTTTCCTCTCATTTTGCAACAGAAACATTAGAGACGAGGACCACTATTCAATAGTCATCTATTTAAGAATTTTGCAAAGCTCAAAACAAGTGTTAACCAATGAGAAAGTACAAACACTAGCAATCATTCTGTACAATACTCAGAGGCCACAGGACTCTGGTTTGCTTACCTGGATATTCTAAGTAAAATACAGATCTCAATCAGGTCTGATACAACAGAAGAGAGTTCAGAAATGGAGTTAATTTTTGCTCTGTCATTCACTCATTTCTGATCTTGGTCAAACCACACTCTATAGCTCAGGTTCTCAAGCTTGGGCTGAACCAGCATCATGTGGTTGTGAAGCTGTTGTTAGGAGTCGTTATCGTTGGAAGCACTGAACATAATAACTGAAAGTGCGAAGGACGAAACGGCTGCAATCTTCTGCCCTGGTCTAGTTTGCAGAGTAGCTTTCTGCTCGCTTTGACAGGTAACGTGTCTCTTACCAACACCGAGAAGAAACAGTCTAAATCGAACCAGTTCGTGAGAACAGCACAACTGACTTGTGATTATCACAGTTGATCTCTCCACAGAGGATTTTTTCATACCTTTTGTGATCCTCGAAGGTAAGCCAGGAGCATCCGGCACATGGGTAAAAGGATAAGGCTGCAGTTGAGGTTCAGGACAGATGCAGAGGCTCTGCTTAGACACAATCCTAGCTGAACAAACAAGGCAAGGGTCAAAACAGTCAAGTGCAAAAGGACAAAAGCCTCGATCTACAGCTGCAGGTCTCACTCTGCTTTGTAAAGACCAGGCCAAATGCCCACTCCTTCAAGAATCATGAAGAATCCTTTCATCTTAGTAAAGCTTCAAAAAAATTTTTTTCTGCTCTCAATGCTCTTATTGATTTTTTTTTAATTTTTGCTGGTAATTTAATCACCTTAATACACTTTTCATCTCAGTGTCAAATTCTTATACTATTCTGGGCTTAAAAAGCCTAGGGTCTCATCATGGTGTGTTCTACACCTCCACAATCAGGGAGAACAGGAGTCTGCATAAGAAGCCTCATTTGTTTCCTCCCCCTCTCAAAATCTCCCCATTTCTACATAACCTACTCATTCACACACACTTATCTCACTTCTTCACCCCAGTATCTCTATTCCCCTCTGGCTTCACCTTAAACTCTATTCCTCTTGAGTACTCCCCTGGCGTGAAGATTGGCAATATCCCAATGTTACAAGCATTGTAATTTCTTTTGTACTGTCTTATCATGTTTTCAACACTATTTCCTGCCAGCTCTTTTTTTAATTACAATTTATTCACTTTGTATCCCTGCTGTAGCCCCCTCCCTCGTCTCCTTACGGTTCCACCCTCTTTCCCTCATCTCCCCCTATACCTTTTTCCTAGTCCCCTTATAGGGGAGGACCTTCTCCCCTTCTATCTCATCAAAGCCGGCTACATCATCTTCCTCTGTAGACAGCCTACAGACTGGGGAAAGATCTTCACCAACCCTACATCTGACAGAGTGCAAATATCCAGAATATATAAAGAACTGAAGAACTTAAACACTCACAAAGCCAAGTAATCCAATTAAAAATGGAGTACAGAGCTAAACAGAGAATTCTCAAAAGAGGAATATCGAATGGCGGAGAAACACTTAAAGAAATGCTCAACATCCTTAGTCATCAGGGAAATGCAAATCAAAACAACCCTGAGATTCCACCTCACACATCACCTCTGTTACATATAACAGATTAAAAACAGTTGTCTATCTTCACTGGTTATGAACAGCTTGGTCACTTTATATTTATTAACACTAACTCTCCCCTGAAACTTTATAAAGTAGTTACTGTTAATAATATCTCTATATTTAAGAACAATGTGTCATTATGTTATTAAGATTTTTTACCCAACCACAATAAACAACAAACGTTCAGCGCCAAAATGCCAACCTAAGGGCTCTGGCTCAAGCACCTGTGCTAATAACTACTGCATATGCTACTTCTTCACCACGGCTTTAATTGGAGCACAGAAGCAAAGAGGAGGCAATAAATACTCTGATAAATACTCTGTTGACAGATCAATGAAGATCAGAAGTAAGTGGCTTTAGACAACTATCTTAAATAAGTCTTTCCTCCTAAAAGTTTTTTTCTGTTTGTAGGACCGTCCTTGTTCCTTTTCTTAAGGACTGGAGAAGTCTGAGATGCGAATACTGCAGTACTACAGAAAGCCACAAGGACATGTTAGGAATTGGCTAAATGGTGTGGTGGAGATGGGACTTCTTCTCTCACTCCCTTCAATACATGGTATGTTGTTCGTTCCTTTTCTCCTCTTTCTCTTAGCACATGCTGATCTCCCTAAGAACACAACATTCTAAAATGCTTTAAGATTATTTTGCATCAGCTGCTTTACATCAGATTTCTATGATGATCCTCAGATAAACTCTATAAGGTAGGCTCTGCCACCCTTTAGGTGATGAGCTGTTAGAAAATAAGAGCTACTCACTCAGTCAGGAATTCTCAGCTCAGTGGCTTAGGGTAGTACCTGGAAACTATACCATTCTTCCAGGTGATTTTAACATGCAACCTGGGTTGAGGACCACAGTCTTAAGTTGGTTAACTAAGATGTGTTGTTTATAAGGTAAGAAACATTAAATTATAAACAAGTAAATGCAAATGTGTCTCCCCAAGTGATCAAATTTAACTTCAAAACTTAATTTTTGTAAGAAATTCAAATGCAATTATTCCAAATACACATAAACCAAGAAGTGACAGCGACCTCCCTCTTTAAATCTGACACAATGTGTAGAGCAGCAGCGGAGGCAGCTGCCTGATCATCTGATGCCCAGTATGTACTTCAATGAATACAAGATGTTTTCATGCCTTTGTAAGAAACTATTTCACATATTTTGAAGATGATTTATTCAGAGGTCTGATGAAGTGAAACAGCCTGCCCGAAGCCAAAGAAACTGTAGAAGGTAAATTCCTTACCCAGACTATGTCTTCTCATCTCATATTAAAAACATGGCAAAAAAAAAAAAAAAAAAAAAAAACATCAAAGGCTATGGGAGGAAATCTTGAAATGGAGTAAGCTAGCTCCAATAGTTCTCATGAGCCACATATATCATGTCTCAGTTGCCAGTACAACTCACTAGCCAAGTCAAGATCTTGAATTTCATTTCCCACCAAGTCCGTGTGCCTCACTGCATTCTTGGGTTATGAGCTACTACTGTAGTCCTCGCCAGCACCACCTCCTCTTCAGTTAGTACACTCATAAATGTACGTGTGTCTGATTAGACATCAAACTTGATGTTTCCCTGTAGTGCCTCGATTCTCACAAAGCCATTTATAGAGAGAAACAATATCTTCACAATCATTAATCTCTCCTTATACTTGGCTCTCAATTACGTGATTATAGACACTTACTTGTTCCTGTCTACTGTTTCTTCACATCCATGTTGTTTCTCAGAAGTCAAGTCTGCTCTTTGTAGAAATTTATCCTCAGCCCTAACATAATGGCAGTACTCTTGTAAAAGCAAAATTTAATTGACTCGACAAAAAAAACATGCAACCATGCTTTAAAAGTTATCTTATTATTAGGATACAATATTATATGGTGAAAATATAAGATACAGGCTTTTATGAAAATATTTAATCATATTGTTCATTAACTGGATACCACAAAATTATAAGTAACTCCAAATAATTGGATATAAAACTAGTATAAATTTTAAAATATAGATAACATGAAGTTTATTTTATCAACACTATAAGTAACTTAGAACTTAGCAGCAAAAACATTTAAACCCATTATTTAAACTATTTAACTAATATTGAAGCCAGTATGTTTATAATTGAAAGAATTATGAAGCCAAAGTTCTAAGCCTAAAAGAATCAAAAGCAACAAAAGTATCTCTCCCCCCTTAGCAAAGAAGTTATTTGTGCAAGTGATGAAGTTGTTTACAGAAATCCGTAAGGGTCAAAATGCAGAAAGTAAGGGTCCATGAGGTGCCCAGCAACATGGCACAACTAGAACGCATCTAACATGCTAAGAACATCAAAGAAGAGGGGATATTAAGATTGCATAAGGCAGAGGACTGTTATTGCTGATGGGAGATAGTGCCTTTTCAACATAAAAAGGATGACAGACCAGTGAAATCTCAATAATCAGATGCCTAAACAAGACCTGAATAATGACCACACAAGCTGACATGCCAACATAGTTGGCTAAAATTCACTAGGCCCACACCTAGGTAAAGAAATGTAAGCAAGGCTCTTCCCCACTTTTTCTTCTAAGCAGTTTAGTGTGCCTGGTTTTATATTGAGGTCTTTGATACACTTGGACTTTAGTTTTGGGCAGGGTGATAAGTATGGATCTATTTGCATTTTTCTACATGTAGACATCCAATTAGACCAGCACCGTTTGTTGACTATCAATGCAGATGCTGAGACTTAAGGGCAACTTTTGGGCAGAGTGCAGGGAATCTTATGAAAGAAGGGGCAAACAGTAAGATCGGGAGAGGACAGGAACTCCACAAGGAGAGCAACAGAACCAAAAATTCTGAGCATAGGGGTCTTTCCCAAGACTGATACTCCAACCAAGGACCATGCATGGAGATAACCTAGAGCCCCTGCACAGATGTAGCCCATGGCAGTTCAGTATCCAAGTGGGTTCCATTGTAATAGGAACAGACAGTCTCTGACATGAACTGATTGGCCTGCTCTTTAATTACCTCCCCCTGAGGGGGAGGCAGCATTACCAGGCCACAGAAGAAGACAATGCAGCCACTCCTAATGAGACCTAGTTGACTAGGATCAGAAGTAAGGAAAAGAAGACCTCCCCTATCAGTGGACTTGGGGAGGGGCATGCATGCAGAGGGTTGAGGAAAGGAGGGATTGGGATGGGAGGAGGAAGGGAACCACAGGGGGATACAAAGTGAATAAAGTGTAATTAATTAAGAATTTAAAAAAAAGAACGGTAAGCAATCAATAACGACAGAAAGTGGAAGGATCAGTCTTCCCCAGGGAAGAGCCCACAATAGGTTATCCAACCCCAAATGACCAGCTCTAGCACATGTGCATATAAAGAAGAGTAAATGGACAAAGCAGGATGCATATGTGTGTAAGAGGCAATAATCATGGAAGAGGTGGTAAAGTTTAGAGGAGGGAGGGAGGGAGGACAAAAGAAGTTGGAGAGGGCAGAGGAAGATTGGAAACTATGTAAATGCAGTACCTATATACGGAATTATCAAAAACAGTTTTTAAAAAGATACAAATATAACACTAAGACTCTGCCACCGAAAACACAAAACAGAGACTGGAGATATGGCTCAGAAGTTAAGAGTACTTACTGCTCTTTTAGAGGGCTCAGAGCTAGGTTCAGTTCTCAGCACCCACATGTCTGCTCACAACCACCCATGACACCAGTTTTAGGGGACCTGTAGCCTTCTTCTGGACTTTGCAGGCATCCAGGACACATACAGTACATATACATACATGTAGGCAAAACACATACATAAAACACAATAAATATTTAAAGCACAAAATAGTTACACAGAGAAAGCATCACAACTAATTATCATAAAATACAATCAAGTGAACTGTCATGGCTGGCCATTTGTTTAGTGTTTCAAAAAGCGAGTTGCTTTGCTGTAGTATTTATGGGTGAGCAATAAATATTTTTAAATTTTAACACTTGGTTTTATGAGCAATAATTTTTAATTGCTACAGAATAAACTTAACAAAATAAGTGTAGGAATTGTATATAAGAACAAATAATAGAAAGATGTAAAAGATGTGATGCAATATATAGATGACATTATCTTCGTAGGAAGACATGGTAAACATAGATGCTAATGGTTTACAAGTTGATTAATGTACTCAATGAGAGGCCAATCAAAACCCAAATATTTTTTAATGAAGCCTAATTAACTTAAAATTGTATTCACAAAAGCTAAGTCACAAAACGTTAAGACAAAAATAAAACCTATTAAGAGAAAGAAAAATTTGACCTCTGTACAAACGGACTTATTACAAAGTAACAGTGATTTAGAGTATTATTTTGTGGAGATATAAATTGCCACAGAAACAAAGCAAAGATGCAAATACAAGTGTTCTGATCTATGGCGTCTGGCAAAAGTTGTGTGTGGGATTAGTGGCAAAGAAAGAGCATATTTGCTTAAAAGAAAAATTTGTTATACCTGTTGGAAAATGTGAGAGTATATCTCTATTTCTTGAATTCTAATAAAAACATTGTTATTTCTTAAATTGTTAAGAACTTAAATAGCAGAAACAAAGAATTTTCAAGAGTTGAGTGTGAGTGTATCACTAATGGATTTCTATCACAGATATCCTTTATCTCATTCACACAATCACATTGCATAACACACATTTTGAAAACTCAGTACTGTTTGATATTGATGAAATAGCTTTCAGATACTGGTTCAAATCATACTCTGGCAAGAGCATCACCCTTATTACGTAGTACTACTCACAAAAATATATATGGGGTCCCATCTGTACATCTTTTTTCAGAAGTAGGTACCAAATGAACCTTCTTAAAGAATAATAAGAAAATACATATAAAGCAGATGTGTTTTCTGTCATAAATGTGTCTATGCCTCCAAGGAGCCTAAATTAATGCTTAGCAAAATACCAACTATGCTAAACTAGAGTTGTTGTCAAAATCTGAAATATTGCTCCCAGAGGATAGATGTGATAAGTAGCTGTTTTAAAAAAATAACTTTTCTGAACGATAAAAAGTAATTAATATGTCCACAAGACTAATCCAAGGCAGAGGTTAGAACACCTTAGCGATACAGTTCAGTGAATAAACCTGAGTCAACACATAAACATCATTTTCTCTGGACTGTCTAGTGAAGATGTTAAAGATCATGATTTCAGAGTGATGAGTTTGTTGCTTATCTAGGCCTCCAGAGAAATGTCTTGTTATTTCTTTTAATCTGGAATCAGCATATGATAAGAAAACTTTAACCCAAGGGACTCTAGATAGTTACTTCACCTGCAATACCAACATAGTAACATCCCTTGAAATATGTAAACAAAGATAAAATTTAACATAGATGTTCAGGATTTAAAAATACAAATAAATTATCTTTACTTCCTTTGGGGTTCAATATTCTATAAAAAATGTACAGTTCTCCATTACCTGTCACTGAATGTCTGAACTGTGTAATTATTGTGTTTACATTAAACTACACAGTAATTGGAATCAAAATGACTTTAAATACCCTTTTGGAAGAAGACAGAGTTTATTTGGAATTCTTTTCCTTTCTAGGATGCAAAATCCAACTGGAAATTTTACCAGTGATTCATTTCCTCATATATGCTTCCTCAATACATTTTTTTTATATATAAACTAAAACCAAAACATTCCCATCAGTTCACAGAGTACAAAACTAACACATTGAGAAACAGTGGAGAGTGAGGAAAACAAGAGACAAAATCCTTTCTAAATGTCATTATAGGAAAACATTTCACCTGCTTACTTCTTGAGGAATCTTCTACAATGGTATATTTGCTAAATCTATTTGTTTTTCTTTAGTCACTATTCTACCATAGGCCCCACAGGAGTCCACAACCAGAAATGTGCACTCTAGAGTTTCCACATGTTAGGAAGCTAATTGTCACTAGAGGGCAGTGAGGTTCAGAGATCATGGTTTGTTTCTGGGATACATAATTAACTGAGAATTCTGGTGTTATGTAGTTTTAAGATTACAAAAACACTTTAAATGAATAGGCACAAATTCTTGCTATAGACTGCTTGTTCTGCCCCCGTTTATTTCTTTCTTCTTCTTTTTTTATTTATTAAAATGTATTCCGTTTCTCAGCTGCAGCCCCCTCCCTCTTGCGCGCCCAATCCTGCCCTCCCCCCCCCTCTTCTCTTCTCATGCCCCTCCCCCAGTCCACTGATAGGGGAGGTCCTCCTCCCCTTCCATCTGACCCTAGCCTATCAGGTCTCATCAGGATTGGCTGTATTGTCTTCCTCTGTGGACTGGTATCGCTGCTCCCCCATTGGAGGGAGGTGATCAAAGAGCCAGCCACTCAGTCATGTCAGAGACAGACCCTGCTCCCCTTACTAGGGTACCCACTTGGGCTACATCTGTGCAGGTGTTCTAAGTTATCTCCATGCGTGGTCCTTGGTTGGAGTATCAGCCTCAAAAAAGACCACTGTGCCCAGATTTTTTTGGTTCTGTTGCTTTCCTTGTGGAGCAACTGTACCCTCCATGTCTTCTCCAAACAAAGACTGGCTGAGTCTCAGCATCTGCTTTGATACTCTGCTGGGTAGTCTTTCAGAGGCCCTCTGTGGTTGGCCCCTGTCCTGTTCCCTCTTTTCTCCCTCCTCCAATGTCCATCCCATTTGCTTTTCTGAATGAGGATTGATTATCTTACCCAGGGTCGTCCTTCTGGCTTAGCTTCTTTAGGTGTACAGATTTTAGTATGATTATCCTATACTATATGTCTAATATTTACTTATAAGTGAGTCTATACCATGTATGTCTTTCTGCTTCTAGGATACATTAGTTCTCTAGGTGAAATTCTTCATCATAATGGAAAATAATAGTTTAAAGGAATCACGACACCCAGGAAAGAATTAGAACTCCTAGAGAAGAAGGAAAGACTAGTTCATGTTCCATATCTGTCTGTATGTGTGTTTATATCAATTGATTTTCACCATGATGTTCAAATGTGCCTGAGAGTACGCATCTGCAAAGCATGAAGATGCTCCTCACCCCCAAGACACAGTGAACACACTGGCAGCTTGTTCTTGGATTTCCCACACTCAAAAGCAACAAGAAACAAACATCTGCTTTTTAAGTCGCCCTCTCTATGGTGTGTTGTTAAAGAAGCCCAAATTAACACTGCACAATCATAAAACAGCACAGTACAATATCTGTGTACAAGCTCCTGAAGTTTTGAACACTGGGCTTCATAGCTTAAATCTGCTACCTACACTTTATCTGTAACTAGTTAACTGTGTATAAAGCTAGTGTAATGTACTATTATGGAACATTAGCTTTATGAAATAAAATGATATAAAGGTATATAAAATTATACTATGGCAATAGAATAATTCTAGATTTTAAGGCTTTTGTGAAACATAAAAAAAAATTTAATGCAGGCAGGATAGAAATTTAACAGTGCCTTAGGTCCACTGTCTCATATTATTTCTCTAAACACCTTTCTGCATATCTATAGCAAATACTATCTGTTCCACTTGCATTATTCATTCATCACATATTTCTGTGAAATACACTACAAGTCATAAGGAGGAAACTAAAATTTAAAAAAAAAAAAAACACTTTTGCCTTTATGGTGCTTATATTTTAGTAGGTGAAGCAGATATTAATCAAACTGTCAGAAAAACAAAAGTATAGTTTAACAGTAACAAATGCCAGAAATGAGAAATAAAGAATATGTGCATGTGTGACAGAAAATTAGACCTAAATGGTAGATCACTCAGCTTTCTTTGATTAAATAAAGCTCTGAAGTTTTGTTTGAAAAACAAAGTCAACTACGAATGAGACGTATCTTAGGTGCAAGAACGGTTTAAAAGTGGTGTGTGGCAAATGGGAGCACGGTGCATATAAGACTAACTAAAGCCGGCTTGTCCTGAGCCTGGAGAGATGGCTCAGTGGCTAAGAGTAAGCCTCCCTCCTGTTGAGAACCTGATTTCAGCTCCCACCACCCACACGGAGGCTCACAACTTCATATAACTCCAGTTCCTAGTGACCCAACACCCTCTTCTGGCCACTGTAGTTACACGAACCTTGTGCCGATACACAGATATACATAATTTCGATTTAAAGATGGCCAACAGATTTTTCAGCAGAATAATGGGATGAACAACATGAAGCTGGAGAAGCACGTGGGGAAAATAATGCTGGACTATACACATTAATTAAGAATGCTCTCCTCTCTCTATCTCTATCTCCCTCCCTCTCTTCCTTCCTCTATCTCTTCTGTGTTTTGTTTTGTTGTTGTTGTTGTTGTTTTAGAGTAGAGTGTCTATACATCCCAGGCTTGTATAAAACTATGTAGTAAAGGCTAACCTTTTAGTTTATGTTCCTACCACCTCAACTTCCTGAGTAAAATAATCTTACATATTGCCTGAATTAGAATTTGCCTCTATCCCAAAGTCAGTTCAGAGTGAGTTAGTCTATAGTTGTTATATAACAGATATAAACTAAACACTCTATAAAGAGCAAACATTTCAGTCTCACAGTTTGGAAAGTATCACAGTCCATTATTGTGGCGTATGTGGTGTCAAGTGAGAATGACTTCCTCATTGCCATGCCTTCTTTCCCCTTTCATGGTGTAAACTTGTCTCTCTCTCACAGACTCCACCCTTGTGGCCTGGTCACCTCATCAACCAAAGACCTCAACTCTTAAAACTATCACCGTAGTGGTAAAAGGGAAGAAGGTACATACATTCAGACCAAAGCACACAGCAAATGAATTACAGGTAGTGAAGTGGGCATCAAAAGGACTGAGGTTTAATAATGACTACACTCAATGAACAGACTAGAAGGAACTTTGAGGAGGGGGCTAAGCACCTACATTACTTCCTATGATTAATATTTCATTAGCAACGAGGACAGTCTTGTAAGCCTATCATGTTTGAGTTATAGATAGATGGGAATCAGTCTTAACTAGGATTTATGAGAGAATTAATTTTCCCTCTGACTTTACTAAAATGTAGAACTCTTTTTATTGAGTTGGCAGTAATTTTAATTACCTTGACTTAAGTGATTATTTCACAATTATACATATAACAAACAGTTGTGTATCTTTGGTATACGGTATTTTGAATTGTCAGTCTTAATTTCTTTTACTCAATTAGGAGAAAAAAGTTAATCCTAATTTCTTAAAAGTAGATGGAGGAAATGGGAAGGGAAAATGATAGATTATATTAAAATAACAAAATAAACTTTTAACTATATTTTAAATTCAAATAGCTCTATCTAGCTAAACAAACATCATTCTTAAATATGATATTTTACCCATGATATTAAGTATCCTTCAATTTAGTTAATGTTAATTACTATGATATCCCATTGTTTGTATATATTATAATGGCTTATTAACATTTATTTGGGCATTTACACATAATTAGATATTTGATGTTTCTAATGTTAGACAGATTAAAACACCTATGTAAACATCTCATAAAGAAACTTTCCCTATATACCTAACATTTTAGAAGACAGATTTTTTTTTATAATTGACTACGAATGACAAAGCTGTTAGGAATATATTATCACACTAGCTGGTGATGTGGTCCACATACTAATACATTGTCTTTTAGTGACTCATTCTCGCTCTGCTCTTTTCCATAAGCTTATGCTTTTCTGGTAATCTGTGTGCTTATGAATCAAACGCTCCCTCCTATGCTTTGTTTATCATTATCATGTACTGATTACATTAAGCAAAGGGTCTCATGGTGATACTTAAATACCTGCATATTATGTGCTATCATAATCTCACCCCTTACTGTCGTATCACCCCCTCTGCTCACACTAATCCTATCCCTCTTCTCTGATTGTCCTTTATATACATTTCTATTCCTTAAAAAATAAAAATAAAAACCTAGATTCCACATATGAGAAAAATGTACAGAATTTTTCTCTCTGTATCTGACTTTGCTTAACTGGAGGATCTTTTCTTCCACCCACTTTCACGCAATGTATCATGACTTTATTTTTATAAATAAATAAACTGAATAGATATCTGCGTATATATGCCACATTATCCAGTCATCTGTTGACGGACAGTAAACTGAGTCCATGATTCGTCATTGTGACCTGAGCACATGCATGTGCAGGAGTCTTTGCAGAATGCTAAGCTAAATTCCCTCAGGGATACACTGAGGAATGATATAGCTGAGTCATATGGTAGCTCTATTTTCAGGTTCACTTGTTGTTGTTCTGAGGACCTCCCATGGTCCTCCCATGGTCCTCAGAACAACAATAAATGTGTGTATTATAATAATCTATTCCCATCAGGAATGTACAGTGGTCTTTTTCCCACCACTGTATCATCAACGTCATTTGTTGAAGAATATACTTAAAAAAAAAAAACAAAAGATACTAGCTCCGCAGGATCGCCATCACTGACAGTACGGCCCGCCCAATCCCACAGTGACAGAGAATACACTATATACTCACCAAAACCAGGCAGAAACGCCATACAGCCTAGACACACCAGGCGCTGGGCCTCCCAAGCTTGAAGAGCACAACAAAGAGATCCCAGGACTTCCCAGAAAGCATTGGGACTAGCAACCCAGTCTCCAGTTACAGCGGGACGTGGCGGCGGAGCAGCACTGAACTTGCAGGGCACCACAGCCCTCCAGTTTAAGACTAACCAGGGCCAAACCAGAGAACAGAGAGCCTGGTTACCCCATCCCTGCTGAAGTGACCACCCTGAAATCTCCAGCTGCAGCAAGACCTCAGAACCTGGCAGTGACAGCAGCACAGAACTGGCGGAACACATCAAAGAAGCAGGGCCAAACCAGAGAGCAGAGAGCCCCGGATACCAAGATCTCTGCCAAGAGACCTGCCTGTACAGCTAGTCCTCAGCACATGCTGAGAGTGCTCAGCCTCCTGAAGAACTCTCTAGACACCAGAGAGAGACAGAACCAGTCTGATCTGCAGAATCCAAAAACAAACAGGGAAGGTTTCAGATAAGCCAATGGCCAGGGGTAGGCAAAAGAACACTTCCAACATAAATCAGGACATCATGACTTCACCAGCAAACCCCAAAATCGATGGATACTCCAATTCAGAAGAAGCACAGGAAAATGATTTTAAAGCCATGCTTGCCCAATTATTTGAGACTCATAAGGAGGAAATGAACAAGTCTTTCAAAGAGATGACAAGTCAATTGGAGGCAAAGAAAGAAGAAATAGACAATATCCTTAAAGAAACACAGGCAAACATAGCCAAACAAATAGATACACAAGTAAAGGAAAAATTAGTGGCATATAAAAAGGAAATGAAAAAAGAAATAGAGTCCATCGTAGAGACACAGGAATCCAAATTCAAACACATGAAAGAAATGGTGCAAGGCATGAAAACAGAATTAGAATCAATAAAGAAAACACAAAATGAGAAAACCCTTGAGCTGGAGAACTTGGAGAAAAGATCAGGAACCACAAAAGTAAGCATCACCAACAGAATACAAGAGATGGAAGAGAGAATCTCTGGAGCTGAAGACACACTTGCAGAAATGGATACTTCTCTCAAAGAAAAAGTAAAATCAGAAAAGTTCCAATCACAAAATATCCAAGAAATCAAGGATGCTATGAAAAGACAAAATCTAAGAATAATAGGAATTCATGAAAAAGAAGACTCCAGACTCTAAGGTCCAGAAAATATTTTCAAGAAAATCATAGAAGAAAATTTTCCCAACTTAAAGAAAGAGATGTCCATAAATATACAAGAGGCCTACAGAACTCCAAATAGACTAGACCAGAAAAGAAACACATCACGTCACATCATAGTCAAAACACTAAATCTACAGAACAAAGAAAAGATATTAAAAGCAGCAAGGGAAAAAGGCCAAGTAACATATGAAGGTAGACCTATCAGAATCACACCGGACTTCTCATCAGAAACTATGAAAGCCAGAAGGGCCTGGGCAAGTATCATGGAGACTCTAAGAGATCACAAATGTCAACCCATAATACTATATCCTGCAAAGCTTTCAATCAACATAGATGGAGAAAACAAAATATTCCATGACAAAACTAAATTTACACAATATCTACACAGCAAACCATCCCTACAGAAGATACTAGAAGGAAAACTCCAATCCAATGAAAACAAATTCACCCAAGAAAACAGGGCATACAGATAATATCCCAACAAAAATGAAAAGAAAACAAGCAATGAAACAGGGTTAGATCATCGACTCCATTACAAAAGGAACTAACATGCATTGGTCACTATTATCTATCAATATCAATGGACTCAACTCACCAATAAAAAGACACAGGCTAACAGAATGGTTAAGGAAACAGGATCCAACATTCTGTTGCATCCAAGAAACACACCTATGCAACAAAGACAAACACTACCTCAGAGTAAAGGGCTGGAAAACTTTTTCAAGCAAACGGTTCCAGAAAACAAGCTGGAGTAGCCATCCTAATATCTAATAAAATAGACTTTCAACCCAAGTTAATCAAAAAAGATAAGGAGGGCCACTATATTCTCATCAAAGGAAAAATCCACCAAGAGGACATCACAATCTTGAATATCTATGCCCCAAATACAAGAGCACCGACATTTGTAAATAAAACATTATTAAAGCTTAAATCATACATTGATCCTAATACCTTAATAGTGGGAGACTTCAACACTCCACTCTCACCAAGGGACAGATCAACTAGACAGACACCAAATAGGGAAATAAAAGCACTCACAGAATCCCTAAATCAAATGGACCTAATACAGATCATTTCACCCAAACTCAAAAGAGTACACCTTCTTTTCAGCACCGCATGGAACCTTTTCCAAAATAGACCATATAGTGGGCCACAAAGCAAGCCTCAACAGATACAAAAGGATAGAAATAATCCCTTGTATACTATCTGATCACCATGGACTAAAGCTAGACATCAACAACAACAGAAACAACAAAAAGCCGACAGGCACATGGAAACTGAACAACTTACTACTCAATGACAGCTGGGTTAAGGAAGAAATAAAGAAAGAAATTAAAGACTTCCTAGAATTCAATGAAAAGGAAGACACAACATACCCAAATTTATGGGACACATTGAAAGCAGTGCTCAGAGGAAAATTTATAGTACTAAGTGCCTGCAAGAAGAAATTCGTAACATCACATACAAACAACTTAATGGCCCAACTGAAAACCCTAGAAAAAAAAAGAAGCAGATACACCCAAAAGGAGCAGACGGCTGGAAATAATCAAACTAAGGGCTGAAAACAATCAACTAGAAACAAATGAAACTATCCAAAGAATCAATGAAACAAAAAGCTGGTTCTTTGAGAAAATCAACAAGATAGACAAACCCTTAGCCAAACTAACTAAAAAGCAGAGAGAAACTATCCAGATCAGCAAAATCAGAAATGAAAATGGGGACATAACCACAGACATTGAGGAAATCCAAACAATTATTAGGTCATACTACAAAAGCCTATATGCCACAAAATTTGAGAATCTAAATGAAATGGATAATTTTCTTGAAAGATTCCATCTACCAAAACTAAGTCAAGATCAGGTAGAAAGACTGAATAGCCCTATATCTCCCAAGGAAATCGAAGCAGTCATTAACAGTCTCCCCTCCAAAAAAAGCCCTGGACCAGATGGCTTCAGCGCAGAATTCTACAAGACCTTCAAAGAAGTGCTAACTCCAATTCTCCTCAAGCTATTCCACAAAATAGAAACAGAAGGAACACTACCAAACTCATTCTATGAAGCCACAGTCACTTTAATACCTAAACCACACAAAGACCCAACAAAAAAAGAGAACTTCAGGCCTATCTCTCTTATGAACATTGATGCAAAAATACTCAATAAAATACTTGCAAACCGAATCCAAGAACACATCAAAGATATCATCCACCATGACCAAGTACGCTTCATCCCAGGCATGCAAGGGTGGTTCAACATACGGAAATCCATCAACGTAATCCACTACATAAACAAACTGAAGGAGAAAAACCACATGATCATCTCCTTAGATGCCGAAAAAGCGTTTGACAAAGTCCAACACCCATTCATGTGTAAAGTCTTGGAGAGATCAGGGATACAAGGCACATACCTAAACATAGTAAAGGCAATTTATAACAATCCTATAGCTAACATCAAACTCAATGGAGAGAAACTTAAATCAATCCCACTGAAATCAGGGACACGACAAGGCTGTCCATTGTCCCCATATCTCTTCAACATAGTACTTGAAGTCCTAGCCAGAGCAATAAGACAACTAAAGGAGATCAAGGGGATACAAATCGGAAAGGAAGAGGTCAAAGTGTCACTATTTGCAGATGATATGATAGTATACATGAGCGACCCCAAAAATTCAACCAGAGAACTCCTTCAGCTGATAAACACCTTCAGCAAAGTGGCAGGATACAAAATCAACTCAAAAAAATCAGAAGCCCTCCTATATACCAAAGACAAAAAGGCTGAGAAAGAAATTAGGGAAACAACACCCTTCACAATAGCCACTAATAACATAAAGTACCTTGGTGTGACTCTAACCAAGCAAGTGAAAGACCTGTTTGAGAAAAACTTCAAGTCTCTGAAGAAAGAAATCGAAGAAGATATCAGAAGATGGAAAGATCTCCCGTGCTCATGGATTAGTAGGATTAACATTGTGAAAATGGCCATACTGCCAAAAGCAATCTACAGATTCAATGCAATTCCCATCAAAATACCAACTCAATTCTTTACAGACCTTGAAAAAAAGATTCTCAGCTTCATATGGAGAAACAAAAAACCCAGAATCTCCAAAATGATCCTGTACAACAACAGATCATCTGGAGGTATCTCCATTCCTGATCTCAAGCTGTACTACAGGGCAACAGTAATAAAAACTGCATGGTATTGGTATAGAAACAGAAAGGAGGATCAATGGAACTGCATAGAAGACCCAGAAATAAATCCACACACCTATGAATACTCGATATTTGACAAAGAAGCCAAATCCATTCAATGGAAAAAAGACAGCATCTTCAACAAATGGTGCTGGACCAACTGGATGTCTACATGCAGAAAAATGAAAATAGATCCATATTTATCACCCTGCACAAAACTAAAGTCAAAGTGGATCAAGGACCTCAACATAAAACCAGATACCCTAAATCAATTGGAAAAAAAAGTGGGGAACAGCTTAGAACTCATTGGCACAGGAGACAACTTCCTGAACAGAACACCAACAGCACAGGCTCTAAGAGCAACAATCAATAAATGGGACCTCATGAAACTGAAAAGTTTCTGCAAAGCAAAGGATACCGTCATCAAAACACAACGACTGCCTACAGATTGGGAAAGAATCTTCACTAACCCTTTATCTGACAGAGGACTAATATCCAGTATATACAAAGAACTAAAGAAGCTGAAAAGCAGCAATCCAAGTAATCCAATTAAAAAAAGGGGAACAGAGCTAAACAGAGAATTCTCGACAGAGGAATATCGAATGGCAGAAAAACACTTAAAGAAATGCTCATCCTCATTAGCCATCAGGGAAATGCAAATCAAAACGACCCTGAGATATCACCTTACACCCATCAGAATGGCCAAGATGAAAAACTCAAGCAATAACACATGCTGGAGAGGTTGTGGAGAAAGGGGAACCCTCCTCCCCTGCTGGTGGGAATGTAAACTGGTACAACCACTCTGGAAAGCTATCTGGCGCTTTCTAAGACAAATAGGAATAGTGCTTCCTCCAGACCCAGCTATACCACTGCTAGGTATATACCCAAAGTTTGTTCAAGTACACAAAAAGGACACTTGCTCAACCATGTTTATAGCAGCTCTATTTGTAATAGCCAGAACCTGGAAACAACCCAGATGTCCATCAATGGTGGAATGGGTACAGAAATTGTGGTATTTTTATACAATGGAATACTACTCAGCAATCAAAAAGGAGGAAACCATGAAATTTGCAGGCAAATGGTGGGAGCTAGAAAAGATCATTCTGAGTGAAATATCCCAGAAGGAGAAAGACAAACATGGGATATACTCACTTATATAGACCTATAAGATATGATAAACATAATGAAATCTATACACCTAAAAAAGATAATCAATTGAGTGGACATGGGGTAAGATGATCAATCCTCGTTTAGAAGGACAGATGGGATGTGCATTGAACGTATGACAGGAGTCTACTGAGCGCATCTGAAAGACTCTAACTAGCAGTGTTTTTAAAGCAGATACAAAGACTCATGACCAAACCTTTGGCAGAGTACAGGGAATCATATGAAAGAAGGGGAGTTAGTCTGATGGGGAAAGGATAGGAGCTCCACAAGGACCAAATATATCTGGGCACAGGGTCTTTTCTGAGACTGACATTCAACCAAGGACCATGTATGGATATAACCTAGAACCTCTGCTCAGATGTAGCCTGTGGTAGCTCAGTAACCAATTGTTTTCCCAAAGTGAGGGGAACAAGGACTATTTCTAACAGGAACTCAATGACTGGCTCTTTGGTCTCCCCACCCCCGAGGGGAGGAGCAGTCCTGTTAGGCCACAGAGGAGGGCTTTGCAGCCAGTCCTGAAGATACCTGATAAAACAGGATCAGATGAATGGGGAGGAGGTCCCCCCTCAGTGGACTTGGAAAGGGGCACGGTGGAGATGAGGGAGGGAGGGACTGGGAGGGAATGAGGGATCGGGACACGGCTGGGATACAGAGTTAATAAAATGTAACTGATAAAAAAATAAAAAAATAAAAAAAAACAGAAATAAGGGCTTCATCTACTTCCATCCAACCAAGTGTCTGTTTCTCCTCTAGGAGGCTCCAACCAAAAGGAAACATCCTGTTTAAATTCCTCCCAAGAGAGCCGTCTGTCCACTGTCAAAACTGTTTTATTTTCTTATGAGGAGATGAAATTTGTTTCCCGGTAACTTGAACCCACAGAGCTACACTGGAGAACAATTTCCTGAAGTGGATATCTAAAACAGAAGATAAGAGGGTCTGAAAAGAGTATGATTTCCTGACCTGATCTTCTTTTTCATGTTGAAAATAGTTGGTGGCCTCTATGACTCTTGAAATAATTTTAAGAGTTGCTTATCATCTAAGACACTTCCCAAAGCACCTGTGTTAAACAAATCTTTAACAGACACACAGGAAAGCACTGACGATAACCATAGCCCTTACTCTGCTGCCATCTGTCATCCTAAGACCTCACAGTATAGGACAATGACAATTATATCCAAAACTGGTTGTCCTAGCATTCACGATGCATATGTTTGATTCCCAGGAGTTGCTATGAAGCAATAACCCTTCTAGAAAGAAAAAAAATAATGAGGAAGAGAGAGCAGAAACAGAATTTGCTCTTCCACAGCTCACTAAATTATATTGTGTGGAAATCCAACATTCTATTTCCCCTCTTCCCTTTGCCAAAATTAAAAGCTTTGTATTTATGGGTTTTAATTCTTCATCCAAATTCTTGGCAACCTAATAAAAGGCTTTATTTTTAGAAAAAAAGATGTGTGAATTAGCTAACTCCAGAACACACCAGGTAACCTTTCTATTAAATTGATTTTCAAATAAACATTTTCCTCTCAACTGGTATTTTTTCCCACTATTTGGAGAAATATGACATTCAGCAAACAAAAGGCTAAGCAACTCTGTCGTTCTAAGGGGTGTGAAAAGGCCTATGGGTATTATGTAAGGTTGTATGACTGGTCACTTCTGTAGCTTCCTCCTTCTGAGTCAATTATTACCATTTTTCAGAAACAAAATAAAATAAAAACCTCAGAGTTTCATAAAATATATTTTATTGTGGTTTGGTATTTATATTTGTCAAGATATATGTATTTTTTTTACCCTGTAAGGTTAATTTTAATTGAGTCTTCTCTCCCACAGATGTATTTTAATTAAGCCAAGTGAGGACTATACATTGCCCAGTTATTACACACTTTAAAGCCACAGAACCTATAGCTCTTTCATAGAATGGCAAAGTCATCAGCACATCTTCCTGTTTGTATCTGAGTAAACTATACTTACATTTTATAAAGAAATAAGGATGGGAAGCCAAATCCCCTCCAGGCAGGTCACCTTTCTAACTACATGCCACACCACAGAGAATTTTGACACTTTATTTAGTACTCCTCCAAACCACAATATCCCTTTACTTGTTCATCTACTCTTACTTTTTACTCAACTCATACATTAACCTATTATTCCATGTAAATTTTACAAGAGTTTCCAAAATCTGACTATAAATGGAAATGCCCAGTGAGCCGGTGGATTACTTTCAAATAAACATCCCTTCACTTCACTTTCTAAAATTCTGCAGTTTTGTATCTTATGATGGGTGGCAGGCTACAGAGACAGTTCATGGGGTAAGTGTTTACTGAGTTCAGAGTCCCAGAATCCACATAAAAAGCCAGAAAATGCCATCTGTCTGCAACCCCAGCATGGTGGGGTCAAATCAGAAGAATGAGAGCTTCACTGATGCCAGTGTAGGTCTGGGAACAAAGAGAAATCAGGCTCAAGAAAATAAGGCTGAGAGAAACACCTCACATTGTCCTCTGTCCTTTACATTTCCACTGGAATATATGGTCACACATTCACTCGTGTGCACGCACACACACGAATTCATAAACCACACAAATGTACACACACATATACACACGTGCCTGTACCACACATATTAAATGAACATGCATACAGCACACATGCATACATACCACAAACACACACACACACACACACACACGCACACTCAGATATAAAACAGCTCTGTGGCGGATCCCTTAAAACACACAGCTAGGTATGCTCTCCCTGTTTAAGGTGCATTCTGAAGCGAGGCAAATTTAAATTTGAAGCCCCTTCATTAACTGTGTGAACTTAGGTAATGCTTCCTCTATCTCAATCTCACTTTTCTCACAAGGAAATTGAAAAGAATAAAGAGGTAATAGTACTTATATCAGAGAAAAAAGTATATGGTATTAAGTGAATGATACAGAACTTAGGGTACTGGTCCACGGCAACAGGCAAACATGATTTAGTTTCTTTAGTGACCATTCCCTCAGTCTCCCCATCTTCAGCTCGACAAGGTGGGGTCCCCATCATAGTTTTGAAGGTGAGCTTTATGTCACTCATCCACATCTAATTAATTCAATAAAAGTTGCAACCAACTATTAGATGGTGAATGAATGGTCTTTCAACATTCTTCCATTAGGAAAACACAGAGTACTAAAAATGATTATCCAAGAAATCTATTAATATCTAGGACAAGAACTCAGGACTGCTCTGTCTTAACAGCCAAAAGTAGCCAGTCTTCTTCTTTTTTTTTTGGGGGGGGGGTTCATTCATTTTTAATGGCTTCTAGGTGATGATGATACACAAACTGTTTTGTGATATGTTATTTTCTAGGCTATCACATACATAGAATAAACATAACAACTGAGGTCGTTGTAATTAATTGTTTTTGCATCATTATTAGTCTGTGTCCAACTTGTGTTTTCCAAGCCTTTGGGAGTAAGATTTTCTTTTTCTTTCTTTCTTTCTTTCTTTCTTTCTTTCTTTCTTTCTTTCTTTCTTTCTTTCTTTCTTTCTTCTTTTGATGGTACAGGGATTTTTGTTTTGTTTTGAATTATTTTTATTTTTATTAATTACAGTTTATTCACTTTGTATTCCCCCATAGCTTCCTCCCTCTTCCCCATGTCCCTCTCCCAGTCCACTGATAAGACAGGTCCTCCCCCCTTCCCTCTGATCCTAGTCTATCAGGTCTCATCAGAAGTAGCTGCATTGTCTTCTTCTGTGGCCTGGTAAGGTTGCTCCCCCCTCAGGGGGAGGTGATCAAAGAGCAGGCCAGTCAGTTCCTGTCATAGACAGTCCCTGTCCCCATTACTATGGAACCCATTTGGACACTGAACTGCCATAGGCTACCTCAGTGCAGGGGTTCCAGGCCATCTCCATGAGTGGTCCTTGGCTGGAGTATCAGTTTCAGAAAAGACTCCTGTGCCCAGAATTTTTGGATCTGTTGCTGTCCTTGTGAAGTTCCTGTCCTCTCCAGGTCTTACTATCTCCCACTTCTTTCATAAGATTCCCTGCACCCTGCCCAAAGTTTGGCTATGAATCTCAGCATCTGCCTTGATACCCTGCAGGGTAGAGCCTTTCAGAGGCCCTCTGTGGTAGGGTCCTGTCCTGTTCCCTTTTTTTCTCCCTCCTCCAATGTCCATCATCTTTGCCTTTCTGAATGGGGATTGAGCATCTTAGCCAGAGTCCTCCTTCCTGATTAGCTTCTTTAGGTGTAAAGATTTTAGTATGTTTAGCCTATATTATATGTCTAATAGCCAGTCTTCTTTTATTCTCCAGTTTTCAGCAATTCAGACTTACTCTGCAACTGAGCAAAGCTTAGTTTGAAGAAACTTCTGAAAGCAACTAGAACTCTTTTGTGATTCTACAGAGGTCAGTCTATCCAAGCCATTTTTGTCTCCATTTATAGTACAAGTGTCTTTTGACAAGCCAAACTGATGATACCATAAGGCCATGTGGCCATATTTTCATGTGTGGCTCAGATTAGCTTCCAGATGCATTGCTTAAACTAGTCCACATTATCACTACAAACCTCAGTTCACTATCCACAATTAACACTGTTTCTATCCCATCTGCGACGCAAGTCGACCTTATACAGTCTCCATGACTAATAGACAAACTTAACAGGCTTATAACTCCAGGTCCAAGGGTTACTTTTTCTAGAGGGCGTATTAGAAAACAAAACAATACCAAGCCAAACCCTCATTCTACCGTCTATGTTTTTTTTTTCTCCTTTTTTTGGATACTTTGACAAACCTGGAGTTTTTCTAAGTGATTTACCCTCAAAGAGAATTTAATTCTATGTCATGGTGTTTTATCTTTGACTCTTCACATATCCCTAAGTTATCAGGTGTCAGTACAAGTATAGTGTCAAAGCCAAACTGCCTCTTAATCTTGGTGGTCTCATAATGCATGGTCATTAATAAACATACTCATTTTTATAACAAGTACTCACTGGGCAAAACATGCCGTGAGCAATGAACTGCAAAAATAAATGTAGTCATCAAACAAATCCAGATAATTGTACACCCCATGAAGAAGCGTATTATACAATGTTCCAAATCTTGTAGATATTCATTATTTTATCATAATCTAAAATGTCTGTGACACTACTCATCTTGTGTTTATAAATCAATTTTTTATTCCTAATGTGAACAGCTTTATCATTTTATTTGTATAATGAGTGGATCATTATAAGGATATATTAATAATACAATGCATGTTCCATGGCAGTAAGACTTAATTCAAGAAGAAAACATGTGCTAGAGGCTGAGGAGATGGCTCAGTCAGTAAAATCCTTGCTACATGACTATAGGAACTGAGTTTAGATCCCCAGAACCCATTTTAAAATGTACGGCACTGCATGCCTGTGACTCCAACAATGGGAAGAGACAGGTGAATTCTGGAGGCTCAGTGGCCAACCAGTCAACCCAATCCGTGTGTGACAGGTTCAGTGAGAAATCCTGTCTCAAAACTAGAGCAAAGGAAAATACAGAAGACATTCAAAGCTGCCCTGTAGTTCCTATACAAGTACACATGGACATTCATACCTGAAACACACACACCAACAACAAAGTAAGACTTAGCTGAGTAGTGGGGTACTTGCTAAATAAATATGAGTCCATACGCTTGACTCCAGCACAACTGAAAATAAGAATATGATAAAGGGGAAAGATGAAAAGGAGGAAGGAAGATGAAGAGAAAGAAGGAAAAAGAGAAGGGGAGAATGGGAGAAGGAGGTGGAAGGGGAGGAGAGTAAAAAAGAATTTCAAGTAAAGGCTAAACTTAAAAAACACATCAAGTGCATGCTTCGGAAGCACATTTACTAAAATTGGAGCGATACAGAGAAGATTAGCATGGCCCCCGTGCAAGGATGACACACAAATTCGTGATGTGTTCCATGTTTTTTCCTGATGTGACTTGATGTATTGAGAAAACTTGATATGGGGGGAGGGGTCTCCTCCTTTCTGGGGGACAAAGGAGAGGAGAAGGGAAGTGGGAAAGGAGGAAGTGGGAGGAGAGAACGGAGGGGGCACCCTTGAGATGTAAAGTAAATAAAACTGAAAGAAAAAAAAAGTAAACCAACCAATAACACTTTTGATAGGCTTCATCTAATCAGTAATAGCTAGCATGCCACACGCAACTAAAAATTAGATTATAGTAACCAACCATTAAAAAACATCCTCTCCAGTCATCACTTCTTCTAATACAAATGAAAGTGGGTGGAAATACTTCAGGATGTAAAAAACTATAACTAAGTCCAAATAATTCTAACTATTCAGTCATACATGCTAAACATATAAATAAATAGAAAAGGTCAATGAATTGTTTTCCCATAAAAATTTAAAATATAAGCAAATAGTTAAGAGTCCATCCTAATATGTATCCAGATTTCCTTACTGCCAACTTAAATCTTCCCTCTGTTACCTGCTACTGTATCACTTTCTATCCTTTCTAAAAATGAAGATCTTTCATTTTCAATGCACATGTGGCTTTTTCTTATAAAAGTCTAACACAAGTCAATGGAACATGTAGCTTTTATATAATAGCTTATAGTTTCTTTCTTTACATAGTAGAAAACAATACCAGAACTTGGTATTTCTGTCAGGTTGTATCTACTGTACTGTGTCTCTCATGTGTCAAATCCCCTAGGGCAACAGCAATTCACTTCTAGAATGTGCCTGTCTGGAAACGTTAATGTTCAACATGAATGGAATTCAAGATTGCATATAAGCATATCCATGAGTTTCTATAGACAGTGTTGTTAATGGAAGAGATTGTCAGCAGCAAAGCAATAAAATGTGTATCTCAAATAACACCTGTGGCTTCAGTTGAGGCCACTGGATTCCAGAGCCTTGAACTGAAGAATTTAAAGACCACTAAAAGGTCTGATGCTCTTTGGGTGGATGACACCTAAATGAACATCTGTACAAAGTCCCAATTTATTTCTAATATCAGAGATCAGACCTCTACTCTTGCCTGATGCGTCTAAAACAAAAAGGGGGAACTGTAGAGAGCTGCGGAATGCTATCCCTTAAAGATGGAGCTGGTTTCCGCCTTCCACCTTCCCGATGGTGAGTGCTCTCTGTCACAAACAACTCCACATTTGGCTAAGGCTGAGGATCTGGCTTGCTTCCATGTATGTGGACCTAACTGCATTGCCCCCGTGGCACGCCTGGGTTGGCTACCCAGAGGCTATTTAAGCTGTGGGCTGGCTTTCCCCGGGGTCCGAGGATTGTTCAATGTTCCTGAATAAACAGCATTGAAAAAAAAAAAAAGGTGCCTTCAACTAAATCTATTAGCAAAATTGGAGAAGAGCCATGAACTTATTGGCACAGCAGAAAAATTCTGGCTCAGGCTCTAAGATCAACAATTAATGAATGATACCTTCTGAAACTGAAAAGCTTCTGTAAACAAAGGACACTGTCAACAGAACAAAGCAACAGCCTATAGACTGGAAAAGATCTTCACCAAACCTATATATGACAGAGGGCTAGTATCTAGAATATATAAAGAACTCAAGAAATTGAACACCAAATAATAATAATAATCCAATTTAAAAATGGGGTACAGAGCTAAACAGAGAATCCTCAACAGAGGAATATCAAGTGGCAAAAAATTAAATTAAATTAAATTAAAAAATTAAAATGAAAATAAAAAAACATGGCCCAGGTAGAACTGCAGAGACTGATGCATCAACCAAAGACCATACACAGAGAGGACTTGGCCTCCCTGCTCAGATATAGCCCATAGACATCTCAGTCTCCATGTGGGTTCCCTAGTAAGAAGAAAAGAGCCAGTCTCTTGACATGAACTCAGTTGCCTGCTCCTTGATAACTTCTCCCTGGTGGGGCAACCTAGCCAACCCACAGAGGAAGAGGATCCAGGAAGTCATGAGTTTCTATATATGAGACCTGATAGGCTAGGGTCAGACAGTAGGAGAGGAGGACTTCCCCTATCAATGGACTAGGGAAGAGAGATAAGGGAGGAAGATTGAGGGAGGGGGGAACCAGGAGGAGATGAAGAAGAAGGCTACAACTGGGATACAAAGTGAATAAATTGTAAATAATAATAAGAAGAAGAATAACAGAAAAAAAATCCATATTCTTCCTACCTCATCCACTCTTCTATTGTTCCCATTGTCACTACTGGAAAGAAACTTATTTTCATAAGAAACACTCTGTCACACTATTTAAATTCATTGCAGTGCAAAATTCATGTATATAAAGCTATTAAGCGAAGTAGGCTCAAAGTGCTGAATTATTTCCTATTCTAGTAACTTGCTACTAAACAAGTGTTATTGTTACCTAAAACATGTCACAGACATTTGAAATCACACTTCAGTAGTCACCTCTGCAAATGTAAGTTTTATCTGAAATTGAGAATTAACAGCATTTTTTTTTCAAGAAGAAAAACGCATATATTATTCCTTTCTGCAAATGTTTCTTCAGGAGAGTCAAGGCATGGCACCATGGTGATACCCTTAGAACCTGCTGGATGCTGAAGGACACACATTTTATATAACATCTTTCACATCTGTGGTGCTTTCAATTCCAAAAATCACTTGACATTCAATGTCAAAATTCTCAGCGTAACATGGATATGGCTAGTACATGTTTGTATGTCCTAGGTACCAAAAAGGAACATGAATTACTACTATATAAGGCTGCAAAGGAAAAGAATACAGGAAAGCAAAAGAAGGAAATTGCATTTTCAAGCTTTTAAAAGAAAACAATAGGTTTCATGTTTACATTCTATTCTTTAGCTTCCTCTTATGAATCAAACCTACTTTTAAGAAGTGGGAAATAGCAAGAGCTGGGGAGGACAGGAACTCCACAAGGAGAGCAACAGAACAAGAAAACTTGAACACAGGGAACTTCCCAGAGACTCATACTCCAACCAAGGACTATTCATGGAGATAACCTAGAACCCCTGCACAGATGTAGCCCATGGCAGTTCAGTGTCCAAGTGGATTACATAGTAATGGGAAGAGGGACTGCCTCTGACACAGTCTGATTGGCCTGCTCTTTGATACCTCCCCCTGAGGGGGGAGCAGCCTTACCAGGCCACAGAAGATGACAATGCAGCCACTTCTGATGAGAACTGATAGTCTAAGATCAGAAAGAAGGAGAGGAAGACCTCCCCTATCAGTGGACTTGAGGAGGGGCATGCATGTAGAAAGGGGAAGAAGGGTGGAATAGGGAGGGGAGGAGGGAGGAGCTTATGGGGGGATACAAAATGAATAAAGTGTAATTAATAATAATAATAATAATAATAATAATAAAAGAAAAAAAGAATATCCCAGGCTTTGAAAAAAAATATAATAGGAACATAGGCCAATGTCAAGGCCATGAGAAGGATACAATGAACATTGTTTTGTTATTTTAACTTCTTTGTTTGTTTGTTTTTGTTTTTCAAGACAGAGTTCCTTTATGTAGCTCTGGCTGTTCTGAAACTAAGTCTGTAGACCAGGCTGGACTCGAACTCACAGAGATTTGCCAGCCTCTGCCTCCCGAGTACCAGGATTAAAGGTGTGCACTGTGACAGTCCAGCTTTTAACTTATTTTAAGGAGTCAAAACAATCTGATAAAATAAACACTGCTTCTCTTGTTTAATTATTGAAAAGCCCAAGCTTTACTTAATATTAGCAAGTCATTTTTAATGACATCTTAATGAAAGAAATACACTTCCACCTCAAATAAAAATTCTACTCAACAGTAAGCCAAGTTCCTACAAACTTTGTCACAATCACAAAAAGCAACACAGACTCATAACCAAACCTTCGGCAGAGTGCAGGGAATCATAAGAAAGAAGGGGAGTTAGTCTGATGGGGAAAGGATAGGAGCTCCACAAGGACCAAATATATCTGGGCACAGGGTCTTTTCTGAGACTGACATTCCACCAAGGACCATGTATGGATATAACCTAGAACCTCTGCTTGGATGAAGCCCATGGTAGCTCAGTAACCAATTGGTTTCCCATAGTAAGGGGAACAGGAACTATTTCTGACAGGAACTCAATGGCAGGCTCTTTGACCCCCTCCCACCCCCCAAGGGAGGAGTAGTCCTGCTAGGCCACAGAGGAGGACTTTGCAGCCAGGGTCCTGAAAAAACAGGGTCAGATGAAAGGAGAGGAGGTCCTCCCTAGACAGTGGACTTGGAAAGGGGCAGGGAGATGAGGGAGGGAGGGTGAGATTGGAAGGGAATGAGGGAGTGGGATACAGCTGGGATACAGAATTAATAAAATATAACTAATAATAAAAAAATTAAATGAAATTTAAAAAAAAAAGAAGCAGGGAAGGACCAAAGGTCAATTAAATGCCTCATATTCAAATGTTCCAGCTAAGCAGCAAATATACAGCCTCATCATTGAGTATCTATTTACTAAGCATCCTATAAGCACTATAATAATGGAGAAGGGGACAAACCAATTTTCCCTACAAGCCATGTGCAATACGCTCAGCAAATCCCTCCCATGTCTATGTCTTTGAATTCCTTTTAACATGTTTACTCATAAACACAAATAATCCACAATATCACTATAGAATGGTACCTACAGCATTACTACCAATAGTACTAAAGACAATACTATATAGTGTTTATAGCAATACTTATTTTCTAAGGACTTATGTACCAGATACAGTCTACCTGTTTTTCCTCATGGAATCTTCAAGACTTAAATCTCATTTCAAAGATTAGAGTTCATCTCAGGACATTAGTTCACCCAAATCCTAAACGCAGAGCAATGTCTGAACTGTGACTCAAACTCAACTCCACAGAATTCTAAAACCTGGGCTCTTTGCAACGAAAAATTACAAAAGTGATTTTCTTCTTCAGATTTAGCCCTGCAACTTTAAAAATTATTTCTGTGACAAACACAGTAGCTAGCATGATGAACATGAAGGAAAATGGACCAGAAGTTAGAAGATGGGCAGTGCACCTTCGGCTTGCTCTGGCTACACAAAGTAAGTGCTAAGTTCATCCATCACATGACAGTAACTGACCATAACAATCCTTTCTTTTTCTTTAATATATCACAGTACCGTTAGCTTCCCTCCCCTTTTCCCAGGCTGATTAATTCTCAAAGGAAAAAGCATCTCTGGACTCTCTGACTACAATATTCACCATCATTACTAGTAATACTGACCTCTGCTGCATGTAAAACCAAACAGTCCCTGAGATTCACAAAAGTCACTTCTCTGAAGTCACATTCAATGGCATTTAAGCTTTCAAATGAAATACTGAGACTACTGATCACAGAGTGTTTGTTTATTTGATTTTCTTCAAGGACACGGAGAAAGAATAAGGACCATATATAACATTATCAAAAATAACAGTAGTATAAAGGGCTGGAAAGATGACTCAGTGGTTGAGAACACTTGCTGCTCTTCCAGAGGAGCCAGGTTTGCTTCTCGGAACCACATGGTGGTTCACAACCTTCTCTGACTCTAGTCCGAGGGAATGCAATGCTATCTTCTGAAATTAGCAGACACCAGGCATGCAAGTGGTGCACAGACATACAGACAGGCAAATCGCTCACACACAAAGTCATATAAATAAATGTAAAATATTTCTCAGAATAATATAATCTCATCTTTGCTTTTGATCAAGGAATTATTGACAAATATAAGTGTATAAAAATAAACATACAAACACACATCCAAACAATTTTATTCAAGACCTCTGTGAGATGATACATATGAATGTCAGCTAAAAACAGAGAATGTAGGACTGTAAGAGAGCTCAATAGATACACACGCCCCACTGTCAAACCCAGTGGCATCCCTCAAATGCATGCCTATCATGGCAAGAAAGAAACCACTCCTGCAAATTTCTTCTGCACATGTACCACAGCCTGTGTGCCCCAGCCACAAACACACACATTGTACACACAAAAATATTTTCAAAAGCCCATGTTATAGCACACTCTAACTGAGAGCCCTGCATAGGAGAAGAGTGAGCAAGACATGGTTTTCACTGTCACACCAATGAGAACCCAAATTGGACTTTGACATTTGCTAGGTTCAGTGATCTGTAGAACATTATCTAACCACTAAGTTTCCCAATTTTTGTTACGTTGAAATTTTCTATGTTCCATGATTGTTGTAATAATTGAATTAAATATAAGGGTTAAGTAAGTTTAAAGACAAATGAGCCAAGAACTGTACCTGGAATATTCTGTGTGATCAAAAAAAATGGTACCATTTGTTACAGGTTGAACTGTAGAAAATGGCTGATGTCTGAATGTGACTGACTCATAAAAATGGCATTTCCATTATGGTCTACCCTGATATTGGTGTGCACAGAGCACAAGTTCTGTCAGTAGATAAAGACATAAAGAAAGCATGGAACATGTGCAATGAAACCGGATTCTGTGTTTAAAAAAAAATAATAAGTGTCAAATCCTGTCACTTGCATAACCTGGAGATTGTTGTGTTAAGTGAAACTTATCAGACCCGGGAGGACAAACACCTCATGATCTCACTTATACATGGAATCCGGAATAGCTAAATTCACAGAAGCAAAGAACAGAATGGTGATTCCCAGGATAGAAGGAGAGAAGCAGTAGGTAAAGTGAGGGTCAGAACGCACAAATTGTCAGTTACTTGGGAAGTAGCTGAAGAGTTTAGGAAGTTCAAGCAATATTGAACATTATGGTGGCTGTAGCAAGTAACCATCACCTTCTGGAACACTGCTAAGAAAGACTGCTGTTCTGGCCTCAAAAAAAATGATAATGTATATATTAATTAGTTTATTGAGCCATTCCACATCTAAACATATTTCAAGACAATATGTTGGAGAAATAAGTATATTCAATTTATATTTGTCGGCTAATTATACAAAAACACAAAAGAATAAAAATTCAACAGCTAGGAACACTAGGCTATTGTTCCACGGCATGACTAGGAAATCAAGGAGTCTCTGTAATTCAGTTTCTCAGCTACAGAACAAAAAACTGAAAACCTCTAATCCATGGTTTAATTTTAAAAATTATTCAAGTAATCAATACAAAGCTATAATGTATTCATGGTGTAGATTCCACCAGTCTTCAAATACGCAATGTTATTGATAATTTTTCCATAGCAAAATGAAGTAGATTTGAAAATGTCTAAGACCCATCTCAGCTTCCACTTTAATGCTGTTCTGTACATTTAGAAAAGTGAATGATACAGTAGATATAAAACAAAGAAGCTAAAAGTTGAGCCCTAAATTTCTGATCTGTGGAATTAAAAGTAATTAAAGAATATATTTTATACTTCTTTAACAGTTTAAAAGGAATCAAAAACAACCATGATGCTGAAAATATATTTTACCTTGAAGGCAAGTCACTACGCTTCCTTAACTTCTTACATTATCATGGGTTTTCAATTATCATTTCATATAAAATGAAAAGCTAGGGATCTGTACAATGTGGAGTTTAGCATGTTCTTTCTGCTTAATTTCATCTATGATTATTATGTGTGTACATGTATGAGTTTGTGTGTGTGTGTGTGTGTGTGTGTGTGTATGAGAGAGAGAGAGAGAGAGAGAGAGAGAGAGAGAGAGAGAGAGAGAGAGAAAGGAGAAGGAGGAGGAGGAATGTCCTAAAGAGTGGAGCTGGGATTCAGAGATTCAACTTTTTCATGAGTTCCAGAGATCTAACTCAAGTTACCCTTACCTGCTTACCCATCTCGACAGTCCAATTATTATACAGCTATTTATTTCAGGGGGCTAAGATTGGCCTGAGAATCAATAGACTAAATAGTGATCAGTCCATTGACTCAGTGGATAATAGTAAATAAACCACTTCCACCTTAATCTTCTATTTTGGAAAATAAAAAAGGAAATACACAAAAGGCATGAAGACTCAAACTAGATCACTGTCCATAGCTCTGATAGCAGTACACAGAGAAAGCATCACCAGGTCATGACCAGTGCGTGTCTGTGCTACACAGTGACTCTGAAGCCATTCACTCTCAGAAGAACAAAATATCAAAACTCTCAGGCCCCCAAATTTATGCTTTGCTATGTAGTATGAGACGATAAAGAATATGTGATTGTTTTCAAAGTAATATAATTAGGGATTATATTATATAATCTCACTAGTCAATAACCAGATCCTCCCATTTCAACGTCAACAAAACCACGTGCCTAAAAATGTCTCTGAATTGAAAGCTCAATCCATGCGTGACTAAGTCTAGACAGTGACTTTTATGTTTTGCACAACAAAAAGGGAAAGTTAATGATTAAGCCCTCTTTGAAATTCAAAGAATGTATATTTTCTTCCTCAGCAGAATTAAAGCTGTGAAACTAACACTGACTTGAAATCCCAGGGATTTCATCTGGATACCGTAGACTCCATAAGGAGCAAACAGATACTTGCTTCCTAAAATGCTATGTTATAGCCCTTGAAATCAAGAGATGGTAACTGTCTTTAGATATGTCATCCTTGCATAGCACTAGAAATTTAAAAGACTTAGAACACTCACAACTTTTTTCCAAAAAACATGGAAATCTCAGTTAAGACTTTCCAACGTAAAAGAAAAACACCATCACTGCAGTAGATCTAAAAAAAAAAAAATTATGAGAGGGGGGAAGTTCTCATCATAGCACCAAGAGAACAACTGCAAAGAAAATGAATATTTTACACAAAATTACTCTGCAGAGAAAACAAGATAAAAAACTAAGCGTGATCTATTACTAGAAGACATATTCTTGCCTCACATTAAAATATTTATACAAATTAAATCACATCCTTTGCAGGAGATAGAATCAAAAGCCTCCTGTATATTGGGCAAGGATTGTACCACAGAGCTACAGCTTTTTTTTTTTTTAATGTGATGCATTGGCAAGAAATTGTGTATGAAATCTAACACTAGAAGCAAAGACTGCATACCGATTAAAAAAAAAAAAACGAAAACTAATTTTCTCAGGGTGGCTCACAACACACTAATATTCATTAAGGTGGGAAAAGAGTAACCACATTTTGCATTCCTTAAGATAAATGAATGGAAACAGACTTCATCTTAAATATTTAAAGTTGCTATGGATATTAGATGAAGTTATGAGTTGATTGTACTTATTCACTTGTTTGGATGTTTCTCTTGGCTTTCACTCGTATTTTTGTTTTTCTCTTGACCCATGTTAAGATTCCAAAATACACAGCATGTCACAATTAAACATCTCCTGAGAAGCGCCCAATCTGATTAGCACATTAACTTGAGCATAAACCAGCCGTGACCATGCTGCCCTCCCTGTCTGTATCAGACCTCTCCAGGAATGAATAATCATAAGAACTCCTACCAAAACGTATTCATCTCACCTTCCCTTCATCTTCCCGTGCTTTAGATCTAATTTTCTCTGTGGTCAAAAGTTTCTGAACCTTTAAATTTGTTCTAAGAAAAAAAATCATATGGAAATAAACACAAACACTCCAGTTTTTAAAATTAGTTTTCCCAAGATTCTAAAGTGTTCCCACCAAGAAGTTCAGATCATAAAGCAGAACTCTGAGAAGTTTTTTTGTTGTTGTTTTTAATGATCCAGATCTATAACTACACTCCAACACCATGCCACCCAGTGCCAACCTCTGTTCAGTAAAAAATGAACTAGGAAGCAGCCAAAATTTAGATCTAGTTTGGTAGGGTTTTGTTTTGTTTTGTTCTTTGTGTGTTTTTTACATTTTGTGTGTGTGTGTGTGTGTGTGTGTGTGTGTGTGCAGATTAGAGGGTAACTAGGGAGAGACAGTTCACTCCTTCCACCACGTGAGTGCTGGGATCAATCAGTTCATCAGGTTTGGCAGGATGTACCTTTAAGTCCTTTCCTGCTGAGCCATTTCATTGGTCCCAGAGGCATATAAAACTGAGCTCCTTGTTTGGCTAGCTGTTTGCTTTAAGCAGAACGGTAAGGTCACCAGGACATCAAGGCAAGAATGTTCTACCTCTAAATCAAGCCACTTGCCCCAAACAGGCCTCTTTCCACACCTGGTATTTGGAGCATGAACTGTGCCTAGGATTACAAAGGATGGATGGGGAGGGGGGCGGTTCGGTTATTAATTTATTTTCTGATTCCTCAGACATGGTCTTACTGCCATGCTTCCACAGTTCAAGCCATCCACCTGACAGTTTCTTAAGTAGTTGAGATTGTAGGCACTGTAGGCACTATAGGCACATGCCACAAGCACCTGACTCCTTCATTTCTTCATAGACAAAATAGGTAGAAGAGCTTCCTAACAAAAGAAATACTTGTTAAGTGCCTGGCACTTTCACAGACAGTTGATTTTGATATAAAGTATAGGTTTCAAACAATTGATAATAATCAAGGCTTCTGGATAACTGTATCTTCCTGGGATTGACACAGTCAGTGGCTCCTACCAGCATATGCTACCAGGAAAACTTTGATACTGCATTTTACAGATAACCGACAACTTGTGCGCTTACTGCTACCATCGAAATGTTTGCAGAATGAATTTACTACTTCCCTTTGTGCTGTTTTTTTTCTCTCTCTGGTGTATGTGTGTACGTATGTGTCAGAGCAAGTGTGGTATAGCACACCTGTGTGTTTGAGTCCATGCATCCATGCACGTATGTAGATACCAGAAGACATCTAAAGGCCTGCTCTAGCATTCTTCATTCCATTGAGACAGGGTCTCTCACTGGCCTGGGGCTAGGCTGGCAGCAGCAAGTCTCAGTGGTCCTGCCGTCTCCACCTCCCAGAACAGGTTAGAGGAATTTGTGTTCATAACCCCACTTTTTTATATCCCCGCTGGGCATTGGAACTCAGGACCCCATGCCTGTGGAACACATGCCATCTTCCAGCCTCCATTTGTATCTGAAGGTAATGTAAATTGATTTCTAGAAATATCGCTATGTTTGTTGGGTTTCTTTAAGCTAAAGTTTACCTGATGGTGACTTCAAGCATTACAATACCTGTGTAACCCTCATCATTTCTACATTCTTGTCATGGTAGAACTGTTTCACACATACAGCTTTAAGTTATCACACAAAGGACATGCAAAAGATATAAAACATGGAGTCCAAAACGTATATTTTAAAATTAATTATGTCTCATCATTTTATTGTATTTGTAATGGGAGAACAAACTAAATTCTTTCCCTATGAGCCATACCACAATCATCATAAGAAGACTAAAAAAGTAAGCCTAGGATGAGTACCAACAAAGATCCCATTAAATACTCCTTTAACAAAGCAGACAGTAAAACTACGGAAGTCCTTGTTCATTAAAAGCCAATCTGTTAAGTTGAAATATCTACTCCAAATAGCTTAGCTAAATCAATACTACAACATTCATAACAGGTACTTTTTACAAAGTGAGACATGCCAAGAAAGGACATTCCTGTTTCTACAGCGAGTATCCTTAAAATGTTGGTCCACCCACTGTCAATAGCCCCGTGTTCCCAAGAAAACTAAGGTATGACGGCCCCTCCTCATCAGCCTGCTTGTTGTTCTTTTTCCCCACATTTATACATTTATTCATGTATCCGGTCCCTGCCATGCACCAAAGTCCTTGGACTTCTCTGTTTTGTAACATCAGTTGACGAAAAGCACTAATGGAGAATGAAAGCAGCAAAGTGGATGGTACTTTAAAATGTCTTACAAACGTGTTGGATTATGTGTGCTCCTGTGTACGCGTGCATGTGCAAGCCATCTTATCTGCTACCAACATAAATTTGAAGTTAAACTACACAGCACCCACGTACATAAAAACTACCAGGTTGGAGTCTAACATAAGCAGTTTTCTTTTTTCTTTTTATGTTGCTATTATGGTAGAGTAAAACTCCAAAGCTGAGCTTTGGCTTTTCCAGTTCTTAGATTTTTATAGTATCACAAGCGCCCCGATCCAGAACAAATTCCGCCAGTGTCATTCTCTAGTGTCTTTTACAAGTTGCTCACCACGTTATGTAGTAAGTAAAATAAACCTCACATTAAATAAACATTTAGTTTATTAATTCACTTTCAGTAGTGAGTTTTCAAGAAAGAGGGATGAAAAGCTAGGAGTCCTTGGGAATGCACCAGAGAAGTTTGGGTTGTTTATTAAACTACAGTTATTTGCTTGCTCTTGTGGTTTTGTTGCTGTTTTGCACTATAGTGTAAAGCACTTGAAAAATAGTAAATATTTTATTCTCTGGGTCCATTTAGAAAGGAATTTGAAGAACAGTTCTGGATAACTCGTTGATCGAAGTTAGATGGATGAAGGAAATACAAACATGTCAACTTCAGAATCTTCAATAAAAGACCTTTTTTTTTTCTTTTCTGAAACTATTTTCCTGAACCCATTAGTTAAAACTAGTGCTATTAAATGTCGAAAAGATGTCATAACTTATATCTTAAATACAGTACTCTTGTTCAAAAAACTATCAATTAATTCATCTTCATCTTACTGGAGGTTTGATATGTGGTAATCACTGTTCAAAGTACTAAGGCTAAAGCTAAGGCTTCATATGCCAGCCATGAAAGGAAGGTTACTTGCACTGGCTTCATCTGAAGTAATTTAAATAGTTACAAATTTATGTGAAACAAAGCAGTAAGTCTCCTCTTTAGATGTGTTTTCCTCTCCAGAGAGGATGACAAATCTGCTTGCTCAGGTGTCCTGAGATGTTTATAGCACATTTTACGCTTTCATTGTCTCCTTATACGAAGTAAAATGTTCTTGGGGATCCTACCTTTTGTAGGGTCTAGTACAGTGAGTGGGTATAGAATTTGAAAATGAGGTGAGAAACCAAACACAGAGAAATATCAACATGAAATAAACCAGAGCAGAGTTTTGTATGATATTATCTTCAGAACAGAACCCTAGCCAGCCAAAAACCATACCCAGAAATAAAGAACAGCTCACTTTGTGAGAACTGTCAGTAAAAGAAAACAGAAAGGACTCCTGTGGACAGACTGGAAAGCCTTGATTACAGCAGACTAACAGCCTGTCATCGCTGGTCCTCCTGGAGAAGTGAACCCTTCATGGCTCCCTGGTGCTGCATCTTGAGGAAAAAAAAAAAAAAAAAGCAACTTCCTCCAGGCACTAATAGCCTGGTCTGACAGGTTCATCTACCTCACTTTAGCAGATACTACCCTTGGTCCTTAAATAACTAAATGATAAATCAAGAAGCTTGACCACTTCTGAGAGAAACACGTGTTTCTTACCTTTACAGCAAACATTACAAAGAGAAAGGATGGTCTGACAAAATTCTGAAGCAGTCTCTTGCCTTAAACCCACTACACCAGGTCACCCCAGTTTCACTTACGCCCAACATCTGGTGGATATAGTAGTATTCTGGCCCTTGATTGTACAGCAGGAAGGTTTTCCAGAAAAGCAGGACATTTAGGGACAGCCAAATGAGCTAGACCAATCAAAGAGATAGAAAAAAAAATAATAATAATAATTAAAAAAAAGAAAAAAATTAAAAAAAAAAACATGACCCGATAGAATCCACTCACTGTTCTGAAAGCTGCACATGCAATCTCAGCATTTACTGAAAGCATGCTCGGTCAGAAAGTGGAAAAGCCACTCTGAGGACACTCCTTTGCCCTTACCCAGACCCTGTACCTGACATAAAGGCGGGTGGCAAATGCATCACCAAATGACCTGCAGATACCTTCCTTCCCCAACTTCAGTGCAAATTGAGACTAAGAAATTAGTGGTGTCACCATGGCCCGTGGAATGCCCAATAGAAACAACTGGAAGGGCAAAGGAGATAAGTGTTTGAAAAGCTGTGTAAGCTCCCCATCAAACTGCAGTAAAGTTATCTCCAGTAATGCGTAAAGTTGCAGTTAGGTGAGAAAGTCGGAAACAAAACCCCCAAACTTCCACTCCTCTCATCCCACCCGCGCACATTTCGAGAATGAAATCAAACTCGCCGCGGGACAGACAGACTGCCTGGCCAGCGAAGCCCGCCATCCTACCAGGCAGAGGTGTTTAACCCCTTCGTTGGCTAGCCAGCTCTTCCAGGACACCGCCATGCCGCCGGCGCCGGTCCGCTGCGCTCCGCTCGGGGTTTGGGGCCGAAAGGAGCGAGCTGAGGCCGGGGTGGCGGTTCCCGGGTCGCCGCCTGCAGGGGGCGGCGGGGGATCGAGGGTCAAAGGCTGGGCCGAGTCCGGAGGCCGGGCAGGAGGTCCCCGCCCCGGCTCCCACCAGCGCCAGCCGCAGCCGCGCCTCCCCGCGCCCCCTGGCCCCGCGCGCCGCCCCGCGCCGGCCCCTTTGTCTCGCGCGAGCCTGTTGTTGTGGCGGCGGCTCAGGATGTCCCGGGTGGGAAGGTGTAGGCGTCCCCTGCAGCCTCCAGCCGGGCCTCCCCAGCTGCAGACAACCCCTCCTCCCTTCCACCCCCACCCCGCCCCCCAACAGATGTGAGAATCGGAAACACAGGGACGCTCTCTGCATCCCGGGGCGCACACACACCTACTTCCTTTAGAATGGCCATGACCATTCTTCCCCACCAAAAAAAAAAAAAAAAGTTCAGCTGAAAGAAACTTGGTAAGGGAATGTGAGCCGGAAGTAGTCTTTGTGTATTAGTATCCCCTATCCCGCCAGACCTCTGAGTCTCTCAACCTACAGACAAATGCTACTTCGCAGTCAGAAGCCCAAGTCTCCCTTTGCCTCTCTAATCTCCTCATCCTATCTGGAGTTAAACACTGTAAATCTTGCTAAATACAAACCAGGCAGGCAAAGAGTTAACACTGACATCACTTTCAGTAGTTTTAGGGAAGCTCAGATTCCCTCCAGGAAAGCGTGCTTTATGCTGCTGAATTGCAAAGTCAGGTAGGTAAAAAGAAAACCTCCCAAACTTGCGCCAGAGCTCCATGGAAGGGTGTGGAGAGTGCAATGGGCATAGTTAATTAATTAAACAGTCGCGTGAAATAATGTCTGTAGCGTAATCAGAATTCAGTGAGTTTATTAACATACTTAACAGGTGACAGAAAAGCTTAACCTAAGCTTGTGACCTCTGAGATTTTTCTTTTGAAATGAAATGCATTTTATCAAACTGGCCATGGAATATAGTTGAAACTAAATTTTAATAAGAAGCATGTCCTCTTAACTTCAGCAACGTCTTTATCTGAGTTAAACTGAGAAACTGAAATGATTCCAACCTTCAGTTTGAAACACTGGTATAAATCTGTATCATATCCTACTTGATCTCCACACACATTTCTTCCTGTCGTCTCATTTTACTGCGTAACCTGTCTCTAGCGTGAGTGAATCAAGAACACTTCCTCAAGAGGCTTTGAGTACCATACTACCTCTAAGTAATACTAAAATCTTATTGTCGAGGTTATACTTAAAGAAGAAGGGAAATTGCGTGGACAGACTCGGGAGTGCCACCACCAAAGAAATATCTGGTGTGCTCCTGGAGCTCTTAGTCTCCTTGATTTGGAAGGTCCATCGTGTCTCCCAAAAGGGTTTCTCTGATGCTGACGTATTTAGCCACCTTCACATGAAATGCCTTGTGGTGTAGGAAAACTCAAAACATCTTTTCATATCGTCCTCTCCCTCCATCAAGAAGAGATTTAACGCCTCTAAAATGAAATACTTGTTTAGACCTGACCACCTAAAAAATTGTTTTTGCTAGTGTGTTAAGGACTGAACTTTGTAGGGACATTACTGAAATGATGTTCCTGGAAAAGCCGCAGTTCCTTTTCTAAAAGATTATGTTTTCTCAGAATGATAATTATTTTACATGTATTTCATTCCTTGAAAGTCAAGAGTGGCTTGGGAAACATTACTGAACAACAGGCTTACCTGGAATGCCTTCTCTCAGAAACTCTCCTGTTCAAAGCATCATCAACTGCAGAACCCATTGGATTTCATACTGTCTTTCTGATGTTGATATTTCATCCAAGAACGGAGTTTGAAAATGCCTAGATACCATTCCTAATGTCTGACCATGCTCTTCCTGAAAAGCCATGATTATTTATGAAAACTGTGTTTAAGAAAGTTGGATACAGTTTGACTTTGAAAATAAATGTGGTCGAGAACAATGAAGACAGCAACCTCATGTCTTTACAGACATTCGGAAACATATATACATACACACACACACACACAGAGAGAGGCATACAAATCATGTTTGTTTGACTTCTTGCTTTGGCTTTTTAAATACGGTCTTAATATGACAGGCCTCTAATTTACTGCAATCTTCCTGCCTCAGCTTTCTGAGTGTTGAGGTTACAGGTATGTCCCCGCAAACCTGGCTTATAGATGTTCTTGATTTATTATACCCTACTTGATTAGCACAGGAGCCACTGTCTAACATCCTCAGTGGGAAATGAATGGTCAAAATTTATTCATCCAGCAATACTATACTCCTTTCTTTCTGCGCAGAGAGGCATGAAGCATTCACTAAACGGCATTCTCTCCCTAAACACACAGGCTCATCTAGATGTGTGACCTTTGGTGTAGTCACAATACCTTGTGTGCAAGATCATTATTGCGTTTTCCACAGGATTTGTTTTCTGCATGCCTGTGTTTATCTCTTCTAATAAAGTAGGCTTCATAAAAATAAGCATTCTGTCTTGTTCAGTTTTAATACAGGTCTTTGCACAAATCTTGATATATTAAATGGACTAATAAAATGTTGAGGCATCAAATGATGCAGCTCAATGAAGGAATGATTCATGATATTCATATTATATTTTGTCTTTCTTAAACTCCATTTTCCAAAACGTGACTTCCTATTAATGTAAGAAAAATGTTCGCTCATCCTGATAATCAGCCAATTCACAAAGATGACTAGGAAAATGTACTTCCAGGTAGTTGTCACCTATCCCACAAGTTAGGTGAGGCTTCTGTGACAAGTGGACACATACATTCATTCCCTGCTGCTGCTGTTAGAAATCATTGCTGAGTGCTCCCTTTCAAACCATCCAAATATGTTTCCTAACACTTCTGAAAGCCAGAGGTCTGAAGTCAGTGTTATCCAGTCAAGACCAAGATGTCGACAGGACCATCAGCTGAGATGCCAAGAGAAAATTTGTTCATTGTCACTCCAGCTTCTTGTTGCTCACAGTAGTCTTTGACTTGCACGTGCCTGGCCCTTGTCTGCTTCCATGGTCATCTTACTGTCCTTTCTTTCAACTGCCATTATTCCCTGTCCTTTAAAGACATAATGTGATTGTGTCTAAGATTCAAGTCTTGCGAGGATCCTTAATTAAATCAGACCTACAAAAGCATCTTTTTTCTTTATAAAATAACATTTACAGGTTCCAAGGATTAATATGATACTTTTAGCGATGACCATTAATCAATTACTGTTGTAATTGATGTTAGTTTTCTTTTTTTCTTTTTCTTTTTTATCTTTCTTTCTTTCTTTTTTTTTTTTTTTTTTGGACAAAAAATGTCAGTCTTAGATTTGGACTTCTGAAAAAAATTCACTTTAAAGGATAAAAGTGCAGACTTCTAAATGCTATTTCTTTTAGAAACCCATAAGTTATGTGTTAGAAATATGATTGACAGAGCTCTCGAGTTTACTTCTTTTTTTAGCAAACGTCCTATTGCCAAGACACAGTAATATTAAAACTCAAAAGACAGGGCTTGTGTGTAATTTTTAAGAAACAACAACAACAAAAAGGTAACAAGGAAAAGTCCATCCATGGGATTTTCTAAATGATAGAAAATCCATGACCTTAGAGCAACTGACAGGAAAAAGGAAGTTCTACCTTATCCCTAAAGCCCTTGGCAAGAAAGAACGCCCATCAGAAAGCCAGTGAAAAGTGGCCTAGAGGCTTCCCATTTGAAGAGTGGGGACAAGTTCCAGACAGTGACTCACTGTCATTTCTATACAAAAACAAGTGCAGACCACCATGTGACTCAGTCTCTCAGGAATGTCTCCTGTGCACTCACACGGCTAGGGCAGCTCCTGAAGGAACCAGAGATGTTGGAGAGTTCTTATGCCCTGGAGGACCAGACGCTGTGCTGAAAAACAAGCCTTACACTGTGGAGGCAAGTTAAGAATTCCAGGAAAAATTAATTCAATCAGAACTTCTTGACTAAAACTGAATAATACATTTTAGTTTAGAATTGCCTTTTACAAAAGATGTCCAAACTTCTGGAATTCATAGACCAGTACAATTAACAAAAGTTTTAAAATTCAAATATAAATGAGACCCTGTTAAAAAACAAAGCAACAACCTCCCCCCCCCAAAAAAAAAGATTAGTTAGGTGCTTTACATGATAAGTAAGATATTTGCTGGTTCTAATGATTTGTAGATCATATAAAATTATTGCCTATCTTAACATATATTAAGTAATCTGATTTGTGTTAACCACTATGCTAGATGAAAGCTGACATAAGTGGACACCATGAATGTGATTATCCAACCTACTAGAAAATCAAGTGACCACTCTAATAACTAACTTTAAATAATGAATTACTTTAATAGGGAAGTACGAACACTGCCACAGAGGGTGGACAATGCTGTAAGATGTAAAAAGTACCCAAATCTACTATTATCTCATATAGTAATTGAAAACAAACAAACAAACAAACAAACAATGATTGCATTGCAACCCTAAGGACAATATTCAGGCAGAGAAGAGTGGTATGGTAACACAAATCATATCTAGACAACTGAAAATAATATACACAATTATCCTGTGCTAGAAGAAAGGTTATCACTCAATCTAATTGCCCTCTTAGTTAGCTTATGTGTTGCAACACTGGAAAAATGTGACTTTAGGAAAGGAAAGGGTTTATTTGACATAGAGGTTACAATCCGCCAAAAAGAAAAGCTGAGGCAGGAACTCAAGTTAGGCCTAAAGCAGAAACCATGGTGGAAAACCGCTGATTGGCTTGCTTCCAAGCTTACATTCAACTACCTTTCTTATATGAGCAGGCCCATTTGTCTAGGGAAGGTATTACCCAAGGTGGCTGGACCCTCCCACATTCATCAGCTAAGAAAAATGCCACCCCACCCTCACCCAGAAATGTCATAGACAATTTCATGGAGGCAAGTCTCTCTTCCCATGTGATTCTAGATTTGTGTAAACTTGACAGTTAACCATGAACTTAACTATCACAGTTGCTAAAAGAAAACCAGTGTTTATAGAGCATGCATACTAAGAGAGTGTGATACACAATGATAATAGAAAAGTAAATAGAATCAGTACATGTAAAATATTTTCAAAAATGCAATATGATTATGACTCTATACAAAGACATAATATAAAAGAGATGGCAGCATTGAAAGTAGAGAAGGGGTGACATCTGTTTTGCTGTGAGTTTAGAAACTAAAATCTACCGAAACAAACATCATCTATTCAGGAAATGTATGCTAGGGTATCTATAAACAGGATCTGACCATTTAAATTAATGTCCAAGTGTGTTTCACTAGATATTAAGCATGGAGGCCACTGGCTTTCAGGTAGCTCCTTATGTTTGAAAGATTTTTCCAATAGCTGCATGACTACCCTTGGCTTTAATTACTGTCATAACTCCCCCATTTTACCTCTGAACTTCAATGCAATAGAAACAATGAAAATTTCATTTGGGTCAACAGTTCAAGGGTGTACCTTTCTCCGAGCTTCCCTCCAGGTTAAGTATCAAGTTCTTAAACACTCTTTGCCAGCTGCTACTTATCTTTCAGGACCCAGATTAAACACTGCTTACTCCAGAAGTTTACTGTAGGATTAAGGTTCCTCATTGTAAAAGTCTCCCATCACTTTCATTTTCTCCTTCAGAACACTTCATAGTTCAGAAAGCACTGATGTCTGTCTTCTTCACTAGACACAGTGTACATGGACCCTGGTAGTTGAGAAATGTTAAAGATGAATGAAACCACAAGAGTTATGCTTTTGAAGACAACTAAACAACTAAACACAAAATTCAAATAAAAACAAACTACAGTAAGAAGATTCTTGGTAGACATATAGCAGAGGGACATGCCCTTCCTGAAAACACTGGGATTGGGAAAAGCTTTTCTATGAACCCTATATTAAGGCTGACTGAAAGGGATTGATCTTGTCAGGTGAGGAGGTAGGCTAAGGTTATTCTAAAAGGAAGGGCAGTATGGGAGAGGGTTCTGAAGAGCAGTCTTTTGGTGTGGACAGAGTGCAGGACCTAGACATCAACAAGAGATGAGTTCAGTGAAGACAGCTAGAGGAGTATGTCACTGGGTGGGCGAGTAAAATGCTGGGAAAATGTCAGCAGATCCTGAAGCTGGGTGATTCTTAAATGGAAAGGAAGCATGGGCAGTAGGAGCACTATGCAGCAGGCACTCTACTAGTAATCCGTGTATAAATTTTAATGAATAACAGACGCATGATAACACAGTTAACACTCCTCCTGAACTGACTTTTAAAATGATGCCCAAGATATTCAACAAGAGAAGATAAAGCACAAGTATCCAGTGAAAATTAGGAAATAAGTAGAATGAATTCTTCAGATGCACAAATAATTGCTGTGTGAGGACGACTAGGCTGAGCAAGCACCCTCAGTTAGGACGTGAGCCTCAACAGAGTCAAGCAGTAGAGCTGAACGTGTTAGAAACAGAGCCACACGCACGTGCAAACTGTCCCAAGGGACGGCGAGAAGAACATGTGGAGAAAATAAAGTTTGAAATTTTAACTTCAAAATGTGTAGAGAGTTATAGGTAAACATGGGATATTTCTGTTCCTGTCTTATACAATATATGAATAGGAACTCAAAAATTAGATCATAGGCCTAAAATGTAAAACCTTCAACTACAAAACTTCTATAATTAAATATAGAGGAAAATTATAATTTTCTAAATCAAGAAGAAATATTCTTAAATATGAAAAGAAAGCCATGATCTAGAAGGAGAAATAATAGACTAAAATGTATTAAAACATACAATTTTGCCTGAGAAAATGTCTCAGCAGGTAAAATTGCTTTCCTTGGAAGAATGGTAACCCAAGTTCAGTCTCTAGAACACACATTTGAAGAAAAGAACAGACTCTTAACATGGTCTTCTGACCTCAATGTGCATGCCACACCACGTGTGCAGCCATGTTCACACATATGTAGGGCATGCATACATGCAAACACACGCATACACTACTGCACAAATAATAATGATTATACTATTATCGTTAAATAAATAACGATAACAAACTATGAAACTTCAGTTTTCCAAAGTACATATTAAGAGAATAAAAACAGAAGTTACAGACTTTTAGAAAATGTGCTGCATAATGTGATTAAAAGTGCACAAGTGTTTTGGTGAAGAAGATGAACAGTAATTGGGAGATACCATAAATACTATTACAAAGTAAATTAAAACTATAGTGAGAGACCACTGCCTACTATCAGACTCAGTAGTAATAAAAAGAGCCCACATGGTCCTGAAGAAAAAAATAATTGGTATTGAAGAAACTAGCACATTTACACAATGAGGAATTATTTAGTCACATAAAGGAATGCACTCTTGACACCCACACACACATGAAACTTAAAATATTCTCAGTGAAAAAATTCCAGACACAAAAAAATATGTGTGTGAACTCTATTGCTTTTGTTATTACAAAATAAAAGCCAAACACAGAGAGTATGCCAATAATGCCCTCTGGATAGAATGAGGTTAGGAAATAAGGGGACCAGGAGATCAAAGAATCCTTTGACAAGGATGAATATATTATAGACCTTAACTGTGGTGACAGATCCAGGAGTGTTTCTACAGCAAACTTTATCAAATTAGATTTTAAAACAAATATAATTTATAATTTTTCAGCAATTGTAACTCAATAGATATATGTATATCTATATATCTATATATATATGTACATGGTTAGAACAGATAAATACTATATAATGATAAGTATATAACAAATAAGACATAATAGTGTGAAATGCATATATAAATATACATGTTATATATTTTATATATTATATTTATTTATGTTATATTTTTATATATTATATGTTTAACTGTAGAGGAATTTTAATCCAGCAACATGACTAGTCTCCAAGAGATCACATCTAAAGACCTAGGCCTGTGTGATGCAGCTGGAATATAGACATACCCTTTAATTCTTCTGGCTGGAATACACACCTTTAATCCCTCTGGCTGGAATAAAGACAGGCCTTTAGTATACACCTTTAATCCCAAATAAGGATGTCCAATTGAGGGAAAGACAAACTACCAAATCAGAGAAAGATTTGACAAAATGAGTCAGCTATAGGATATGCCCAGCTCCCAGGAGAACATACAGGAAAGAGAAGCTACGTAAGAGCAGCAAAGAGAGAGAACCAGGGAACTCATGGAGACAGTACAGTAGAGTTCTGGAATGCAGGCAGCTCAGTGCAGTTCAGTTAAAGTCCAGTTGTTTGTGCAATTCAGTTCATGAGGTTCAGAGGTAGTTTTTCCAAGTGCACTGAGTTAGTGAAAAGTAGAAGGAAACCAGTTTGAATCAGTTGGCTTGGAGAGAAGTTTTGAGCCAGAACAGCTGAGTTGAACCAGCCAGGTAGATTTCAGAAAGAACTACAAAGGGTGAACTTATGCAGTAGTTAAGTCTCAAAGGCTAAAAACATTCTAGGCCTCAGTTAGTAGACGGAACCTGGAAGCTGAAGCTCTCAAAGTCTGGGCTTGTAGGAGATTAGATTGTAGAGAGGTTAGAAGCTTCCAGGTCTGCGCCTAGGGATAGTCAGATGGAAACACTCTGGGCTCAGCCCAAGGGATGTATTCTTAAAGATTAGGTATGGCACATGTCATCCCCACATTTGAGGAAAAAGAACAACAAAACAATGTTTAATTTAGCACATATGACAGTATATTTTTATGCTGACATATGATTGACTTTGCTAAACGATGTCAAGTCTACCTTCTTCCACAACTGAATATGCAAAAATGAATGAGACCATGTCAGCTGGAAATGTTTCTTGTATAATATTCTACTTGATTACAGATGTTTCCATTAACTTAGGACTTTTATCTCAGTTTGCAAAACTCCAGTACTATCATTTCCACAGAAAGTATTAACTCTCATTTGGTAGACGTGGATTTTTTTGGGGGTGAGGAGCACTGTTTTATTCTCAAAGAAAACAGTAATGTGACTTTAAGGAGAGGTGGATTTTTAAAAATATCACAGTTTAATTCAAAGGCCATAACCTCAAAATTAATGGGAAGTACAAATAGTTAATCATTCTCAAGTAAAGAAATTCATATGTTGTTTCTGTCTTGAAAGTTTATGTAGAAAGATTTGATTTGATACTAAGGACTACGTTTTTTAGGCTATATTCATTCTGGAAGCTCAAACTGATGTGAAAAAAAAGTCATAATGCAAAAGCTATTGGTATGGGCTTTGACTTTTCCTTGACCTCATAATACTTTATTTGAAAGAACCTTAGCATCCTGCTGTTTCATAGGCTATCTAACCTAAACTTGCATCGTGTAGAACAAATATATTCAGACATGACCTGTCAAAGGTCCCAAAGGAGCATGTCTGCACAATAGATAGGACAGGTCCCGTAAATGAGTGGTAGCACTCAGAGAAGTGTTGCTTTCCAGCTAATTCATGGACAGACTACAGAGGTCAGAAGCGCACATTTTGTTCAAAGTAGACTTTGCTAATGTGTTTGATGGGAATGTTAATCATCAGCATCTCTGAAACAAAAATTTTTTCTTAGCTTCTCTAAGATTACTTATAATGGGAAAAACAAATGTTCAACAAAATGTTCAAGCCAAGCCAACTATGGTGTTTGAAATAACTTCAGGACTGGGCCAGATTGCAGTTACTGAGATAAGACATGACCATGCAACTGACGACATGCCCTGAATTATTGTATTCCCTAGGGTAATTTCTTGAAGAACAAAGTCTTAGAGAGAGGGTGAGAAATTTTTCTTCAGTATGTACCATGACATAGTTCTTAGGGAAACTGCATGTCTCATGATCACAGGACTTTTTAAATTATTAATTAATTAATTAACTAATTAGCTTTACCTCCTGATAGCACTCCATCAGTTTCTGTCTTCCTCTTCTCCTCCAATTCCTCCCCCACCCATCTACTCTTCCTCTCTTTCTCTTCAGAGAAGGAGAGGCCTTCTATGGAAATCAACTAGCCTTAGCAATTCAGTTGCAGGAAAAATAGCCTCATCTTCTCCTGTGGAGGCTAGATGAGGCAGCCCAGTAAGGGGAAAAGGTTCCAAAGGTAGGCAGCAGAGACAGAAACAGCCTCTGCTCCAGCTGTTAGAAGTTTCACATGAAGAACAAGCTGCACATCTGTTACATATATGAAGAGGGCCAGGCCAGTCCTATGCATGTTTCCTGGTTGGTAGCTTAGTCTCATTGAGCCCAGAAGGGCTCAGGTTAGTCGATTCTGTAGGTTTTCTTGTGGTGTCTTGACCCCTCTGGCTCCTAAGATTCTTTCTGCCTCTATTCCAAGTTCTGCCTAATGTCTGGCTGTGGGACTCTATCTGTTTCCACCAGCTGCTGGGTAAAAACTCTCTGATGAAGGTTATGCTAAGCCTCCTGTCTAGGGTCTCTGGTGCTGGTGTGGCCCCCTGGAAAAGAGACGGAATTGTAGTCCTGAAAATGGAGCCCAGGAAATGGGGTCATTCACAGGGTTTTTAAAGTAGTAATATTAACCTCAATCTGAATAGTAAAAATCTGGGATTCAAAGATTGATCCACTTGCCAAGCTCCAAAAACAACTGAATAACAGATTGTCACTAGAACCACTCGGTAGAATGGCAGAAGGTTTCAATGCCACAGTGTCCCAGACAGAAAGACCAAGAAAAACTGTAAAAACAGATCATCAGCCTGAGATTGAGGTAGGGCATTAGGCTAGGAAAGGTCTGAGAGAGAGGGCGTGGGAAAGGTTGGAGGCCATCAAAGATGCTATGAATTTGAAAGGGAGAAAACATGGGTGTATGGGAGGATTTAGAGAGGGGAAAATGGTGTAATTATAATCTCAAAAATTAAAAAAGTAATTAGAAATAAAAAAATATATTATTCAAGAAAGACATTGTCAGCTCTTATTGACACCGAGATCACAGTGTCACTGAAGACTTTATGGAAATGTGGTTAGTATGTTCTCTTCATTTTATTTTAACTGACGATGCCATGGTTTTTCTTGAAAAAATAGAATGAGACACAATAAGCAGATTACATTTATCAAGAACAAATCATTCTTAACAATCTAATTACTTTTTCTTCCAACAAAATTGCATGAATGGAAGATAATGGAAGTACAAAGGAAACAATATATCTTGATTACCAATATAACAAATAGTGTCTCTAAGACATTAGGACAATTAAAAATAGCCTCCATCTAGAATAAAAGTTGGCTTCAGAGGAACAAAAGGGCAATATCAAACACTGTCAGAGGTCAGTGTGGGACTCCCGACTTGACCACCTCCAAGAATGATTTATAATAGTCCTTGAGGGACAGCAATTGTCTGGGATGACAAAGATGACAAAACCTTCTGCTTCATGTTGGCTTTGCCTTAGATTACATTAGATGGAAATCAACTTCAGGATCATGCAATAACTACACACCAGGGAAATTAATAACAATTGTGAAACAAACATGAGGTGGTGGTGGAAAATATGCAAGACCTTTTTCAAGGCTCCAAAAGTGACCTATAGAAGTATTTTCTATAGAACCTAAGTTACCTCTTGCATCACATCTGAAGAGACAATATATCAGTAAGACAGATTGGTCATCCTCAAAAGCATAGAAACAGAGGATGGGCAGGATATTTTACACTTAATGAGACTTAATACTCTGCCTAAAGGCATACAGCCTTCAAACTTTGGAGGAGAGCTAAAACATAGTATGTCGGTGACCCTACTCTTAGCCAAGTGAACTGTTCTGATGTCACTCTACATGAGGATGAGTGATGTCTATGAGATGTTTCCATCCAGACGCTACCAGAACTTACAAGTTGGAGATGACCTTGAAGTAGTTGGCAGGACAAACATATTTAACCTTCTTAACAGAGATCATGCTAACGTAGAACAGTTTTAAGGAAGAAACAACTTTGGGCTTGTCCGCTTGGAATCTGTTGACTGTTATGAAGAAAAGTTATGGAAATGGTGCCATGTGATTCCACTCTTGTCTGTCTGGGACAAAAATATTATCCCGGGCTTTCAAAGTTTTCTCTCTCTTATGCTTACTCTAGGATGCATACTCTTCACTCAAAGGTTTTAATATATAAATTAAATATATATTATATATGTAATCTGATCTGGTTATTGACAGGAAGGCCAAGAATGTTTTTTTTTTGTTTTGTTGTTTTTTTTTTTTTTACAGACCTCACAATGATGATAAAGTAACCCAAAGTTATAGTGCATCTATCAAAGAACAGGAAACACACACACACACACACACACACACACACACACTCACAGAGTGGAGGTGTTGACTCAGTAGCTTAGCTGGCTTTGAATTCACGCATGATCTTCCTGCTTGAGCCTCCTGAGTTCTGATATCAGCAGTGGGAAAGGCAGTATTCTGAGTACTAGCAAGTACACATAATTTAAGAATGAATCAGATGACATGCTTTACACAGTGATTATACTTTCAAAACAACACCAACCTTTTAAGAAAAATTGTAAGAAAATGAAAAGGCAACAGATTTTTTTTCCTCCCAACTTAAAATAATGGAGTTTTTTTTCTGATAAAAATACTAGTTTTCAATTTTAAGAGCAAAGTGGTTCCAGCTTGTTTTCATCCTATGCATATCACTGAGAAACATTGGCATGGATCCAAAAATTGCCAATTTGTAACAGTCTATTCCAGGACTGAACTTTGATTATTTCCAAAGCTAACAGACGGGCTTCTCTCTGTCTGTGAAAACTGCAGATTACAACCTCCTAATTTTAACATAGCTCTTTGCTAGAGCTTCACCAGTTCCAAGCATTTCTGACATTTTTGTTACTATACCACTTACAAGTGCACTCCTGTCTGGGCCAGCAACTAAGGGCTCCGCTCTGGGTCGGAGGCACACCAACAGTAAGCATTATAGAAACAGAAAAATTCACAAACGATTTACCAAACTGTCCTGCTGGAATTCCCATGAGAAACAGCACAATATCTATTCCTACAGCTACTGTAAATTAATTCTGGTTTTTGGTGTTTATTTATATACTTATTTTTACACGGATGGACAGGTGACAACTATCTTAAAGTTGACATATTGACAGATTGTATAAATTAACTTATAGAAATTATGTAAAATATTTTATTTGTACCAATTAATTCAGCGTTTCAAATAGGTGAAAATGCTTTTCAAAAAGTATAGAAAGAAAAATTTTAAAAGTGAGAGAAATAAATGCAGAAAACCTAATCCAGAGAAGCAGGTGGTTTAGTTAATGTAGGTTAGGGGAATCCAGATGCAAATATATAAACTTGCTATTTCCTTTGTCTGCTATGTTAAGTGATGGCACAGTAGCATTAATGCAGGGAAGGAAAATGTATCCCATTCTAAATGGAGATATAGGATTCAACAAGCAGTTAATAAATTTAAACTAATCATTAACGGTTAAAAGTTGTTGAATTATCCTGTTAGCTGCAGAATGAAACCCACATAACATTATATCTGATATTACTGATAATACTTATATATCAATGTGTCGCGGATGAAAGCTAAATGTCTAAACCAAGCCATGTTATGATGAAATTTCCTATTTAAAAGTGAATGTTTTCCTGCAAACATTATTATGATTTTATAAAAAGCCGGGAACATTGCTGTTTATAATGACTTCATGTTTATTTAGAAGTGAGTGTTGAACATGTGATCAATAAAATTAATTAAATCACTGAGGCATACTGAATATACAAAGAATACATTGCTTTTCCAAAAAAAAAGTGCAAATTGTGTCATGTTGTATACAGCTATACTGCTATTATTCCTTTGATTATCGTGTAGCTTTTAATAGTAACTACATATGTTTATTTTATGTTTGTGAAATTTTTCAAAAAGACCAAATCAAGCTGAGTAACATACCCATCACCTTATCAAATTGTCATACTTTTGAGGGGGGAAAATTAGGAATCTCTCTTGGGGCTGGGAGTAAAGTTTAAGGAGTAAGTTAATCATCTACATGTGTGAGGCTATAAGGTTCAGACCCTGTCCTCAAACACACACACCAGTCCTTTTAGCAATCAATGTACTATTACCAACTATGGTTAGCATGCAGAGTAGGATCAAGTCTAAAGGAAACTTGGTATCCTTTCAGTGAATATCTGTGCTCTCTCCCGCCATTTCATTCATGAATTCATGTTTTCTGCCAGTCACTTTTCTACTTTTTGTTTCTGTGGGATAGACTTTTAAGATGGAGGGAGAGCTGGGACAGGCTATTACAATGTAATGGAGGCTGACTTCAAATTCTTCATCCTTCTGCCTCAGCTCCAAGGATACTAAGACTGAAAGCCTACACCGTATGCACTACCAAGCCTCTCAAGATCAACTTTCATAGATTATACATATTTACGGATAGTATTGGAATTTTTTTTTCTTGTGGAAACTTCATACATAAGTCAGGGTTATTATTGAAGGCTGTCCTGTTCCCGGCTGCCTAATTAATAATAAATATCCCAGTGTCAAAGATAAGATCTGATCACAAATGCCTATGTGTCAGAAGACAACCCATGTCCTCTCTCAACACTGAATATGGACACTATCTAAAACCGGATTAGAAAACTTTAATACATACTTCATTAAGCCATAGTTAAGGGCTCAGAACCACTTGAATTAATTTTCAAGATATTTTATTTTCAAAGACTGTCAGTCATCTTAGGGAAATAAAGATAAAGGGAGGAAACACTTCAGATTTTCCATATGGTCCACACACAAAACTCATGCTTGTTTCCAAAAGAGCCCAACTGCTCTAAAGACCAAAACAATTTTGTAAATCATAAACATATTGAAGCAACACACTTCTCATCAAGACCATCAGTCTCCTCTGTTTGGATATTACAAATATAATTAGTATTTGTGTTGTGTTTACATTGCTAAAGCCAATCCTGAGCACAACAGAAGAATTTATTTTTTTCTTCCTATCATGTAAATGTATTACATTCTATCATATCCCTTTGAATAAATCAACACTTCAGTCTCAGTCTTTTAACAAATTTATTGGTGCATTGCTGATACATAAAACTATATGTTTGATTAATTCGCACACATGTAAAATTCATAAAATACTTCAGTTAAGTAATAGATATCCATCATATCCAAGTTTCTTTCTGTAATTTTGTTAAGATTATGCTATAGTATTTTTATATTACATTGTGAAGTCCATCTCTATGACTTATTCATTTTGCATAATCAAAACTTTATACCAATTCACAAATAGATTACAATCCCCCTTTGAAATCACACTGCATTCCTGGAAACCACTATTCTATTCCTGTTCTGTAAGTTTGACTGTTGTGCTAGCTGGTTTCAGTTCAACCTGACATAAGTTGGGGTTATCTTAAAGAGGGGGAACCTCAATGGAGAACATGCCTCCATAAAATCCAGCTGTAAGGCATGTTCTTCATTAGTGACTGGGGAGCGCTCAGCCCATGTGTACAGTGCTATCTTTGGGCTGGTGGTCCTATAAGAAAGCAGGCTGAGCAAGGCATCATGCAGCACCTCTCCATGGCTTCTGCATCAGCTCCAGCCTACAGATTCCTGCCTGTTTGAGCCCCTGTCCTGACTTCCTGCCATGATGAACAGTGATATGGAGGTGTAAGTCAAGTAAACACTTTCCTCCACAAGTTTTTTTGTTTTTTGTTTTTGTTTTTTGCTCATGGTATTCAATGCGACAATAGAAACCCTAACGAGGACAACTATTTTAGATGCCTCGAATGAGTGTATTCACAAAATATTTGGATTTCTGCGCTTTTTCTATTCAGGACAGTGTGCTCCATGTTCATTCTGGTTTCAAAATGGGAAAAAAAATCTATTTTATAATGAGTACATTTCCATTAGTTATGCCGAAAACACACACAATCAATCAACCCTGGTCATTGTAAATAATGTTTCACTGAATCTAACTCTCCAATTAAAATCACTTTGGTAACAATTTAACCCGCATGTCTAAATCACTCTGACATTTCTTCCCGATAATCATACAAGCAACTATCGGTCCTGTTTAAAGCAATGGAGGTATATAAGCACCAACAGTGCAGGACTTTATCCTATGATAAGATACCTAGGAACACCATCTAACAAAATGTTTAGGATGTTCTCAGACCTGAAAGTGTTCTGAATAAGTAACTTATTCAACTGTAATCTTTGGGAGTAGTTTTGATAGTATTTGAAAGGTTATGTGCAACCATCCATGTTTCTATGCCTACAGAAAGAATTACAATTGTGAATCATCTTAATTTCCTGTTTTCCATGGAAAACAAGCTTCCCGTGAAAAGCTAGGCTTGAAATTTTAAGATATCTGAAACAATAACACAAATCTGTAGTCATGTTGTGTACTTTCTCCAAGATCGACACATCCACCCTGCAGGAAGCTCCTCAAGCAGGAAGGTAAACAAACAGCTCAAAATAGTGTCAGGATGTCCCTGAAAATGACCAGATGTACTAGGTCCCTCCCTGCCAAATTAAATAATAAAAGCTGAGAGATCCCTTCAGATGGGAGGAAGCTGAGCTGCAGAGAACATTCTCAGACAAGCCAAAGTGCAAAGACTCTGAGACCAGGCCAGCTGCTTACAAGAAGCAGGAGTCTCTAAGCTGTCTGGAATAGGTTTGGCCCCACTGAGGCTCCTGGAAAGGATTCCAATGAAACTCACCAAACTGTACTTTTGTCTGTTGTGGGTTCTCTATCTGGGGTGAGTACATGTGTGTGTTGTGTCTCTCCAGGAAAAGTTTTGTTATACAACAACCTGGTAAGAATTTATAATGACATATTCCAAAAAGTAAGAACTTGTTTATGATTCAATTTTTTTCCAAATATAAGCAAAGCGGTCAGATGAGAAAAATAGCCCCTAAAAAAACCCCTTAAAATTAAAAGGTGGTGTTTATGTTCTGGGTGATTACATACGGATGTGCTAGTAGATTTAAGAATGTAGAGCAAAAATTCTGTCCAAATAAGGGAATCATTTGGAAAAAATCGAGCTCAAATTGTTTTATGATAATTTTTTTTTTAGCAAAATGAACTACAGATTAGCTGCATAAGGTCTGTAAGTTTCCTAAGATCTTAGCAAAATTTAAATCTGCCTAAATATATGCTATGAGGTATTCTTCATTCTAGCAAAGAATATAAGTAAACACCAATGCAGGTACAAACCCTTCAATCTAAAAAGGAGTTCTGACTGCAAGATAAAGCTTGTTAGAGTAACCAACCAAGAACTAACTTGACTTAAAGCCAACTCCTTGAGATGGGGCATGTGGTGACCTAGATAGATAACCCAAAGACCTAAAGTAAAACCAAATCTTACTGTTCTATTAAAGAAATCTATCAATAAAATGACTTCAGATGACATTCTGCTATGTTTATAGATCAGTGCCTTACTCAGCTATCATCATAGAAGCTTGCTCCTGTAGCAGATGGGAACAAATACAGAGACCAAAGTCAGATAATATTCAGAGAATGAGAGATCTTGCAAAACTCAGACTTCAAATTTCTTCCCTCGGGGCTCAGGAAACTCTGAGGAAGAGGAGGCAAAATAGTACTAGAACCAAAGGGGATTGAGGATACCAAGGAACAAAGCTCTCTAAACAGAATAGAATGGACACACTTATGAAGCAATGATGATTGAGGCAGCATACATAGGGTATGTATAGATCTGTGCCAGGTAAGTTCTTAGAACAGAAAGAAGTGCACACATGCCCCCATCCCTAACACAGAATCTATCTCTTATTGATAACCACTTGAAAATGAAAAATTTCGTTTTCTCCAAGGAAGTCTCGATGGGGAAACAAACTGCTTCTAAGGATAGCCTGCATGTCCAGCAGTAGAAGACCAACAGAAAATGAACTCAAGGGCATCTTTGGAAGTTCCATGTCTTATAATGTCATGCCAGAGCTTTTTCTTGTTTTTTTTTTTATAAATTATGTTTATTTTTAATGTGAACATAATGACACATACTTGAGACAGAAACAGGAAACCCAAAAGTATTCAATTTTCAGTAGCAATAAACTTTTCTAAAACTAAAATATAGGTACAAGAGAATGTGTACACAACAATGTGATGAAAGAGGCACTTGTCACCAAGCATGATGTATGCTGTAATCCCAGCACTCAAGAGGCGGGGGCAGGTGGATCACCGTGAATTTGAGGCCTTCCTGGTCTACAAGGAAAATCAAGGACAGCCAATGCTACACATAGAAACCCTGTCTTGAAAACAAAAACAAAGCATTTGTCTAATATCCCATGCCCTGTAATCAACTACACAGTAGACATGAAAGGAGGTGAAAACCTGAAAGTAGTTTCTAAATGCCAGGACATAACTAGAAGCTACAAATACTATGTTTGAATCTTTCATTTGATTTTAATTTCAGTTTATATCCTGAAATGTCCGTAAACTGAAATTTCTTGGAGAAATCATCAAAAGAACAAGAAAGAAAATATCAACCACTAGTCATCTAAAAAATAAGATAACACATGGCCAAAAGAAATACATAAATTTAAAAATTCCAGACAGATTAATGATTTTGTTTGTTCATTGACATACTGGAAAACTTTCTTTTCTTAATAAATAAATCAGAGATGTTTATCAAACGGGACACAATGTTCAAAAGTTGGTCTTGGTGAAGAAATGTCAGTGTTTAATAGCTCTCAGTTCACAGACCTTTGAAGTTACTTGATGCTGCATTGTGAATGGCACTTTCTATGCCTAGCAAAAGCACATAAGAAACAAAGACATAAGAAAAGTAAGAGGCGCAGACACCAGTATGTGCCATGATAATACACTAGCTGTGCCTGCTACCATGGATCCTCATAATACTACAAATAGCAATAATAAATCTGACTATTTCATGTTCAGGTGAAAAATCTCAACAAAGCCACATGGGTTAATGAGACCATATTTTTACAGAGATCTGGTTGACTCCAAATCTCATGCTGCTTTCAGCTACCAACTTTAAGATATTGTCAGCAGAGTGGGCACCTTGCGGAGACCCTTAGTTCATACAGAACTATGAATCAGTTTTAACAAACTCTATCTCTCTTCAGTATCTACACTTTTAGCTTATCAGGTCTGGTTCTTCTGTAACTGTTGTTTTGAGGTTTGTTTGCTTGATTTTTTTTCACACGTTAAATATTTGTAATTATGTTTTCTTCATATTGAAAAATCTTGACTGAAATAGTCATGTGTGACACAACATTAAATATTTCATTATATAATAGACATAAATGTTTTTATTCTGTAACCAGAAGTTTTACTTTATTTCCTACATTGTACTGCAAAACCTGCACTCCCGGTGCAGGGTCCGTACCACTCCCTCCCCCAAAGAGACTCACAGACTGCAAAAGCAAGAGGCAGTTTATTCCGATCACGATGGGGGTCGTCCCTTCAAAGCAGGAGACGACCCCCCCGAGCATATAAAGCACAGAGTTTTTATTCCTAAAAAATCAGGCCTTTACATTGATTAGTCAGCAGAAAAGATAGCAGTTATGCGGTTGGCAGCTGTAGCGGGGAGCTCACAGCTCCAAGGACAGTCCTCCCCTCTTCTCCCATCTCTCGGTTCTGTAGCAGGCCGCTTACAGCTCCAAGGACAGTCCTCCCCTAAATTGCCTGACTTGTTTTTTTTTTTTTTTTTTTTTTTTTTTTTTTTTGCGGGCCCTTATTTAAGGTCCAGTTGTTTTTTGTTTGTTTTTTTAATTTGGGATGGTCTCATTTTTTATTTTTTCCTTTTTTTTTTTGGCATAATTTTAACCCTAAAATTACAGGCTAGATTTAGCCTGCATCTTTAATTGTTGATACTGCTGTCGAAGCATAAGGACCTGAACGGTACTGATTCGTTTTCTCACAAAATTGACTAGCTTATTAAGAATGTAGGGGCCAAGAGTTACAATCAGGAGAAGAATTAGTAAAGGGCCTAGCAAGGTGGAGATTAAAGTGGTCATCCATGGAGAGGAATTAAACCATCCTTTAAACCATCCTAGGCTTTGGGCTCGTTTTTGCTTTTTTTTTAAGCCCTCTTTGACCTTATCTAGGGTCTCAGTGACAACTCCAGTATGGTCAACAGTACCAGTTCTTGTCCTTTCTTGCAGTTGATTGGTAGAAAGACAGGTAAATCACAGACCTGAGTCTATTGTAGTCACTGCTCTGGCTATTTGAAATAAATAATAAACAAAATTAAGAGATTCATATGTGGTGTTTTGGCCTGGAGAAGAGGTGAAATTAATACTTGCAGAGAAGAGGTTTCTGTCTAAGTTGCTAGTTTCTAGTTTCAGAATCTACTGAGGATTCAGCTACATTCTCTTTATTGAACTCATGGTACTCTCTTGCTCCTTTATAAGGTGCTGTACTGTTTTGCTTCAGTTGTGTCCAGCTGGCTTTCTCTATGTGCAATGCAAGATTAAGAATTCTATCAGCAAAGATGTCAAAGTTGATATTCATCAAAATGATAAACAGACAAAATTTGACTGACCTCAAAGAATAGTAGATTCCAAGAGAATTGTGTCTTTTGTTATAAATGTAGACTTCTAACTCAGAATTACTCTCTATAAATTCAGTGTACATAGTGTTCAACCATTCATTCAAGTCAAGTTCATCCACAATCTGAATACTTTCTTTCTAGGCAACAGTGATTTTAAGGTGCCAAGAACTATAGTTCAGGTAAGCCCCTATCAAAAGCCACAGATTTGTGTCAAACAGATACTAATTCAAATCTTGGAAGCTAGCTGCATAGTTGCCCTTGGTTAATTGCTTATAATTACTTTCCTCCTCCTCCTCCTCCACCACCTCTTTTCCTTCTAGATGGAGGTATCTCAATTTACAGTTGTTAATCCTGAATACAATCTAACACATAGACAGTGAATTACAGTTTAGATTTCTTGCCAAAGCTTAAACTTCACTCTTTTATTGCTAATAAATGCCAGTGTTATATATTTAAATTCCTTCATTTTCCATATAAAGGTTTTCCCTCCTTTCTCTTCCTTTCTCCTTTTTTTTTTTTTAATCTTCTTGCTCAAGCATGTCAACCACCATAAGCATAAACTATAGTTGCTTCCTTTGGGAAGAATTTATGTTTTGGTGATAGAAATCTCATGATAGTTCATCATGGAATACCTGAGGAAATGTTTTCCTGTAGACCAGACCAGCCAGGAACTCAGGGAACAGACTGGCTCTGCCTTCTGGGTGCTGTGATTAAAGGGGTATACTAACATGCCTGGCAGAATTCTAAGTTCTAAGGCAACATGAAATATGGTCATTTAACTTGGACTATAATTTTAAAATGATTTTCTAAGATCAAAGTTCAGAAACTGCTTTTTAGAATAATCTGCTCAGATAACTATTAAATAATTCTGAGGCCCATTGTGAGTGGGATATGAAATTCAGTTTTCTTTTACATTATGCTGTTTAGATTTGAGAGTGTTCCTTACAGGTAACAGCAAGTGTAACTTATTTTAACTAGCTTGAACTACAGCCCTGTCTCTATGGCTGTCTGTAGAAGGCCAAGGTCTATTTCAGATATCCTTTAAATAAAACTCTCTTGGTTACAGATAAAATATCTTGTAAGTTAGTGACATACTGCATAAATACTTGCTTAGTGTTCAGCATACAGACTGATGAACCTATTTGGATCATGCTGACTCCTTTTCAATCTATTCTGGTCTTCCTCTCCACTGTGTATATACTGTCCCCAGTGTACACAGCCATATAATGTTCATGTTACCCCAGGGTACGTGCATCTTCTCCAGCTGCCCAACTCTATTGGAAGATCAAAGAGAAGGACGTCCTCATAACTAAAAGGCTAACTCCAGTTTGTCCCTCTTCCTTACTATTAGTCTTGCATTTCTCTTTGAATGTTTTGCACTTGCAGTGATGCATGAGGCATTCTCACTCACCATGGCATCTCTGTTAGATTAAACGTGAAGACTTTTTCAGTATATTATGAAGTGTGGCTTTTGTTGTGAACACATTCACAGGCCTTGTTCTTTCTGTTTTATTGTGGTGTGTGTGTCTGTCTGTGTGATCATGCATACATACAAAGGCCAGAGGAAGATACTAGTTGTCCTACAATATCAGTCTTTTCCTAACGCGTTTCAGACATAATCTCTAAAAGAATTTTCATCTAGCCTTGTAGCCAGTAATCCCCAATGATCATATCTCCATCATTTATGGAGTCATAAGTTCATATGTGTCTGACTTTTTACATGGACCCTAGATATTCCAATTTATGTCCTCATGCTTGTCCAGCAAGCTCCCTTGTCCCCTGAGGCCTCTTCCTAACCTAGGCCTTGTTTTCCTTAGTGTTTCCTACTTATTTGATGTTAGCTTTGATGTACTATACCTAAGGTTTGTAATCTAGCTTCAACTGCTATGAGGGGTAAAACTTTTAGCTTGATTCCTAGCTATAGTCTTGATGCAATTTAAAGTTTTCTTTGGAGAATTTCATACATATATGATAAAATCTGATCAAATTCGCCACATTTCATGTTTAAATTCCTCCACATGTTCCCCAGTGGGTTTCCAGTTTAAAGTTTCCCATATGTGCATGGATATAGGGCCATCCACTGGAGCATGAAACCCAACAGCAGTCACATCCTCAAAGGAATAATTCTCATTCCCTCACTAACCATCAACTGCCAATAGATCCTTCATAATGGGCAAAGGGATCTTGGCTGGCTTGATATTGTGCATGTCATATACATGTAACCACAGATGCTGTGAATTCATGTGAGCTATAGCAATGTCATGTCTAGAAGACAGCATTTTACAGTGTTCTGGCCCATCCTACAGGTCTTGTAATGTTTCTGCCTTTTCTTCCATGATGTTCTCTGAGCCTTGGTAGATACAGGAGCTGCTTAATACACATGTTCTATTTAAGGATTCCAAAGCTATTATGTTCCATCCATGGATTTTGCTGAATTTGGCAATGATCTTCAATGAGTGATCCATTTCCTCTATCTTGGTCTCCATCATTTATAGTGTTTCTCACATGGTACATTCTGTTTGGGAGGCTTTCCACTGAAGTTTCTATTTGGCTTATTGAGTTTTTCACTTTCAGTATCAGTTTAGTCTTTCTGTAGTAATTCTATCTTTTTACTGAATCCTTTTTTCATATTTTGTGTTGATTTCCTTATTTCACCTCTTTGATTTTGTTCTCTTGTAGTATATTCATGTCTTTTTTTTTAAAGTGGTTTAAACATAGTTATAATCGTTACATTGACATATATTTTGTTTTGATCTGGAAGTTCTTCCAAGTTATTTTAGTTGAAGTCCATTATTATGTGATTAATTTTTGGAAAAAATAGTGTCTTAGTTTTTCTTTCTTTCTTTCTTTCTTTCTTTATTTCTTTTTTTTGTGTGTGTATTGTGTTTACTTCTGGCATTGGACTTACATAGCTGATTTTGGTTGAGTAGAAGTGACATTCAGGGGCTGATGGTCTGCTTGTCTATCAGTATCGGGGGTTAAGTGAACTGTGAAAGTGTGGGCTGTAGGCTCCAGATTCTTATTCCCCTTATCTGTCAGCATGAGTGGCTGGAAGGTGACTGCAGAAGTTTGGGCTGGATACTTGGGTCCAGGTACCCCTTACCTGTTGACATTGAGAAATCAGAGGACTGCAGAAGTTTTGGTGGGACTCTCATTATCTAGGTATCTTTATCCATCAGTGTGGAGAACTGACCAGTATGGAAATTTGAGCTAAGTAAAATAAAGTTCTTTTGGCTTCACACATTGTAACTGTATATTAGTAATGAATTCCAAATGACTTACAGACATAAAATCTTGCCTGTTAATGATGAACTCTGGAGGACTACAGACTTCTCCGAATTTCTCCTCTCTACCTAGAGTCTCACAATTCAAGGCCTTGATTTTTCTCCTTTCTCCTCATTTCCTGCCTCCAGTTTCCTCAACTTTCAGCTTTTATACCCATTGTCTCAATATCACACCCATCATAGGTAGTTTGGCTCATCTTTATGACAGCCAAATTCCCCCATAGATTCTATTTTATATTGTACTTCATCTTAGTGGCCTGAATTCTGGATTCTCTGGAGATCTCTTATCTGTCCTTATCTCTGTGAGTCAGTGCAACTTCCTGAGCTAGTCAGAATCCTGTTAGAAACAGAAATCATCTTGGAGTGTCTGAGATCTTTCAGAATCCCTTCGTATAAATACCTTCACTGCTTGGGGATACTCTAGAATTTTTTTGGAGCTTGAGCTAGGTTGAGGTTTGGAAAGCTGGGATGTCCTGGTTTTTCCCCATAGGCTTTTTCTACTGTTTCTGTTTTATTCTTCAGTTTTTATAATTTATCCATGAGTCTGATCACATGGTAAGTGTTTATCTATCGGATGCCTGTCATGTCTGAGAGAAAATTCATTAGGCAAGATACTGGGGTATAACTCTTTTCCAATTTGAATACACTGAATTTGGAGTACAACGTTGCAAATCAAATAGTGACTTAAAATAGAATTTGCTACAGGATTTCTTTTCTTAGTAGACTTGGAATAAATTTTAAAGATTTGTTCCCCCCCCATTTTTTTTACCAGAGTAATATAAATACTTAGTTTTCTGTTATTGTTGGTATAATATTCTTGTGGAATATATACAATTTACCCTGGTTCATTCAAATGCTGATTTTTCTACCCCACTATCTGGTTTCAAACTGGACATTGCACTGTGATGTTTATTCTAAGCATCACCTGGCTCAAGTTTGTGTAGACATGTCACCATTTGTTCTCTGTATTGTCAATAAAACAACCAGCCAGTGCTGTGCAATGGAGAGAATAGGGTGGGACATCCTGGTCCAGGGAAGAGAAGGAAGTGAGTGGGAGGAGAGGAAAGCAATCGACAGGACTTCGAACCATGAGGGGAGATGAACCGGACCTAAGATATGACTACAAGCAAGTATAATGGGTGAAATCTGAATGGTAGAAAACTATGAGGGCTTGAAGGTTTAGTGTTGAGTAACTATTGCCTAGCATTGTGCTCTAGGTTAATTAAATAAATCCTAGTTTTTGTGTGGTGATTTGGATATACAGCAGGATTAGCAATAACCACTGTTTGACTAAAAGATCAATCAATAATAAATATTAATAACCTACAAGTTATTATAATTTATTTCTTAAATTAAATTATTTCTTAACATTGTATTGTATTTACTTATTTTGTGTGTGGGCATATAGAGGCCAAAGGCCATTTTGTGGGATTCAGATGTGTCCTTCAGCAATACAGGTCCTGTAGATGGTACTGAGGTTGGCAGGCACCTTTACGCCCTGAGCCATCTCACTGACCCTGTATATACACATTCTAAAAGAAGGGAATAAACAAAACAAAACAAAACACCAATTGATCTCACCCCTCTCACACAGTGTGTCTCAGCCTGTAGGTTGCTCTGTCTTTGGAGGTCAGATAGCAGATATTTACATTATGATTCACAACAGTAGAAAAATTATACTTACGAAGTAACAATGAAAATAGTTTCATATTTGTGGATCACCACGCGTGAAGAACTGTCTTAAAGGATCACAATATTAGGAAAGCTGAGAGTCACTGCTCCAAGATAAAAATCTTTCCTGCCTACTGTCTCCAAAAAAATTTTTTTGAATTATGAGCACATTTAATTTTCTTCTTCAAATGAATTGTCTTATCCCTCTTGGGTTTGATTGTTTGGCTATTTGATCTTCATCTGCCTTTCACCTTGGTGTTTCAGTTCACATACACAACAATGAACTCTCTAGAGCACTCTCATTAATTTTTCCTTTAATATTCTCGGCCAAAGAAATGTCCAAGAAACAGCATCAGCTGAGCCACTAAAGAATAAAGATGCAATTTTTTCCACCTTCCCAACAAAGGACCTAGACAAAATATTAGAAAACATTAGTCAGGGGACAACTTACTATTTCCATCCACATCTCCTTTCCTTTCTGTAGTTTGTTTTCCTCTTCTAGTTCTGACCTCTGTTTTGCTGTCTCTTGCTCTCTAAGAGTAAGCACTGTGCTATTTTTTTGAGATCACTCTGAGACAGAGTATGAATTATAGTATAATACTTAAGCTCCAAATTAAAAATTATTAACAAAACAGCAGCAATATAAAAGTATTAATTATAGCCATACTATGATGCAGTTTATTATAAATTTTCCTGAAACACTGTTAAAAAGGCAAAAGAAAGCAAAAGAACATTTATTTTAGCTTTGGAGAAAAGCAAACTCCTATAAATGGAAGAATTCAATTAAAATAAAAACAGCACCATCTGTCTTATCTCAAGTCTTCTCCTATCTGGAAAACTTCCGTAAACCCAACTTCAACCTGTTTTTGGCTTATATTTCTGACCCCATTACTCCTCCATTTAACCTCTTTTGTCAAATTGCTCTTCACAGTCAGTGAAGCCAAAGTCCTCAGCAGTCTGTCTTGATGTGGTCTTTCCTACCTCTGCAGATCCATGGTAATAGAGTGTCTTCTCCTCATGACACCTTCTCCCAATCATATTTCATTTCCCTAAACATCCTGCAGGACTGCTGCAAAATCTAAATTAATTAGACAACCTGCCTTAAAAAATACTTTATGTGAGCCAGGCGCTGTGGCACTTGCCTGTAATCCCAGCATGCAGTGAGGCAGAGGCAGAAGGATCTCTATGACTTCAAGGACAGCCTGGTCTACAAAGTGAGCCCAGGACAGCCAAGGTTACACAGAGAAACTGTTTTGGAAAATAATTCATACATCAGGCGAATGCAATATATGTCCCTGTCTATATTAGTAACATGACTTCCAATGTTCCTTGCACTATTACAGCTACAGGTTCTATCACAGTTCTCAGTCTCCTTTCCTACTGTTTATTACCAAGATGATGGCAGTGAATAGAACTATGTAGATGGTGTGGCTACTAAAGAGTATGTTTTGTCATCCAGATTTTTTTTTTTTTACTCAAGAAATTAAGACTTGGATAAGTTGTGTCAATTGATGGATTGAAAGGCAAAATTATGAAGGCAAAATTCAAATACTGATAATCTGATACAAATTCTTTATTCCACTGAGTGAGTATGTTTGTTTCTGTGTGTATGTGTGTGTGTGTGTGTAACTGGAGATAGAACTCAGTGCTTATTTCTTGCTAGGCAATTGATCTACCAATGAGTTATAATGAGTTAGCCCTAATTGTCTTTAATGAAAAGCCTATGTGTGACTCTTTATTTGCATATATTATATAGCTCTTGGAGAATGTAGACTTATATATTGCAACTATATAAATAGAAATATGCTAATATGTGCACAACAATAATCTGAGCACAATATACTTACATGATATGTTTGATGGCAACTCCAAAACCATGGTAGATCCAGTCCAAACAAGAGTGATGTGGTTCTTCATAGTTTGATTTTTTTTGACAATGTTTAAAATTATGAAGACAGAATATCACACATTGGAAGTAAAATGTCACTCAATATCCTTAGTCAAAATTGAAACTTGTTTTATTTTTATAATGTTCAACAAATGTGATAGCCAAATAATCTGACCAGTTGATAGCATTAATTTATTTTCATCTTAGTTGTTAAAACTTTTAAGGCCAATACCCACAATAAGCAAGGGCATAGTGGTATATATTTTTAGTCTCAGCAGCCAAGGCAGAAGCAGATGGATCTTGGTGAGTCAGAGGCCAGCCTGGTCTACATAGTGAATTCTAGACTACCAGTGACTATATTGTGAAACCCTCTCTAAAAATAAAAGAATGAGTAATAGGGAGTTTTAGTTATAATAGCAAAATCACATTTATAAAAGAGAATATTCTTTTGTCTGCTGTTTTTGCACACAGTTATGTAATATGTTTATAAACCTTTGTATATGCTGTATCAGAAATTATAATAAAACAGACTCTATTTTCAAAGTTATTAAAAGATGCTTCATTTTCCATTGTAAGTTTTTTTTAAATAAATCATATCTACCCCTATGTTATAATTTACATGGCTCAAACATGATATTTCTTTGCCAAGTTGGCCAGAGATGGGCTTGTAATAGTTTATCTCATTGTCAGCTTGACTAAATTTTGAATAAACCAGCAGATACACAACTGTCAAATTGGAGGGGCTGTTTGAGGGGAGAATTAACTGTGGGGAGAAGACACACTGAAAGTGGGTGGCACCATCTCTCAGGCTAAGGTCTGGACTGGGTGAAGAGGAAAAAAGAAGAGAGTGAGTTTAGCAGCAAAATTCGCTTCTGTGTGCTTCCAGACTGGATGGAATGTGACCACATGCAAGATGTTCCCAGTAGCACAGCAAGAGCAAATTTTACCCTATGGTTTCCCAGCCATGATAGACTGTACATCTTAGCTGTAAGTCAAAAGAAACCCTGGCTTTCTTAAGTTTCTTTTGTCAGGTAATTCATCACAGCGACAAGAAATACCTATAATCCCCTATGGCTAAATTAATAATAATCTCATCAAAAAAATTAAACTGTATACTTGCTAGCTATAGGCCTGTTACCAGCCTGATGTTTATCTATACTATAAAAATTTTTATAAGAGCTGGTACACTCATTCTTAATCATGTATTCTACTTGTGATTCTCACTCCTGGAGCTGAGTCTGTACAATTCTGCTCTACTCTCAGCTAGACTCATACTCGGTTCATATTCCGAACACTGGCTTCAGATACCTGGGCACATCCGACAGTGAGGAACCTGTTGCAAATATGGTTTTTATCTCTAGCCCAAATCTCTACTAAAATCATCTTCTGATGTGTGAGTTCCTGAACAAACTATGTACTTTGGGAACATCTGTTTTGCTTTTCTCATCCTATTTAAAACCCGAGTCTTCTGGAGCAACATTTGGCATGCCTTTGTTCTATTCCTCTATTTACAAGTTTACCATGTAACTTGGCATGAACTCGGCCTGTCTTCCAGTTAAAAGCCAAAAACTCAAAACAACCCACTCTGAGTTCCCCGAAGCTTGCAGAACACATTCCCAAATCTGCCTCATTTGTTTGCTCCCTGTGGTCTTCGTGAATTCGGAAGTTTTTAACACATGTACTTGTTTTGTTCAGAATTCATAACAACACTTCTTCTCCATTTTTTGAGACACTCTCCGAGGGTTCTATTGCTGTGGTGAAACACCATGAATGAGCCAACTGGAGGAGAAAAAGTTTTAGTCAGGTTACTTTATTAACACTTCTGCATCACAGCTCATCATCAAAGGAAATCAGGCAGGAACTCAAGCAGGATTGGAACCAGGAGGAAGGAGCTGGTTCAGAAGCCATGGAGGGGTGCTGCTTACTGACTTGCTCTCCGTGGGTTGGTGAGCTTGCTTTCTTATAGAACTACCAACCCTGGGATGGCACCACTCACAAGGGCTGAGCCATGCCCCTTCAATCACTAATTAAGAAAATTACCTAAAGCTGGATCCAATGGAAGCATTTTCTCAGTTGAGGCTCTCTTTCCTGATGACGGTATCTTGTGTCAAGTTGACAAAAAAAAAAAAATAGCCAATGCAGGTACTTATTTTATTTTACTCTTTTATTGAAAACATTTTTTCATATACTGTATTAGATTGTTTCCCCTCCCCCAGTTCCTCACAGATTATCCTCTCTTCTCTATCTACGGAACATGTATTTTTCTCCGTCTTTAAAACAAACTATCAAAAATAAAAATAAAACAATAAACAAAAGAAAACAAGAAATACACATACAGTAAGAAACAAAAACAAAAAAAACAAAACTCTAAAAACAGAAATCAAATAAACATTCAAAAAAAAAAACAGTAAGACAAATAAATAAATAACTTCCAAACAAAACAAAATGAGACAAAGTATTTACATCATACCATTGAGTTTATTTTGTGTTGGTCAGCTGCTCCTGGACATGAGGCCTGTCCTGAGGAATGTGATATACCTAGTGTAACTTCCTTGGAGGAAATTTATTTATTTTTTATTGCCATAGGTATAAATTGCATATAGCTTCTTGACCAAGCAAGGGAGGCTGTGTTTACCCCACCCCCTCAGTGCTGGAACTCTCTGGTTTGAGCCTGTGCAGGACTTGTGAATTCTGCTATAGTTTCCATGAGTTTCTGTGAGCATGAATCCTGTTGTGTTTGGAAGACACTGTTTCTTAGGAGACATTTAACACCTCTGGTTTCTACAACCCTCCAGCTTCCTCTTTTGCCTAGATCCCTGAGCCCTGAGGGGAGGATTTTTCTTTTTTTAATTTCCGTTTAGTACTGAGTGAATTCATATGCCCATGAATTCTGTTGTGTCCTGAAGATACTGTTTCCTTGGAGTCATCATCACCTCTGGCTGTTAGAATCTTTCTACCTCCTCTTCCACCTAGATTCCTGAGACTTACAGGAAGAACTTTGATGGAAAGATCTCATTTAGTACTGAGTGCTCCAAAACTACTATTCTCTGAACATTGTCCATCATTAGTCTCTTTCTTATTGCCCACCCACTGCAAGAAGAAGTTCCTCTGATGAAGACTGAGAGAGGCATTGATCTTAGAGTACAACAGTATGTCATTAGGGGTCATTTTATTGTTATGTTCCTTTATAAGAGAGTATATGATTGTATACAATTTTTCCCTAAGCTCATGACTTCTCTATTCTCAGATCTTAGCCACTTTGGCAGTGTCAATTATAGGTTCCATCTCATGAAATTAAAAAATGTGGCTGGTTACTCCCATAATATCTGTGGCACTATTATACCAGTATATCTTGCCGGTAAATCGCTGTTATAGGTCACAGGGTTGGTAGCTGGGAAACATTGGTAATTGTCTTTCCCCATGCAAAGTAGCTTCCAGTTTCTATGTTGGTTAATCTTAACTTTAATGCCCTGAAAAATATCTCCTATGCTTTATAGTTTTAATTTTTCTTTTTTATCTATCAAATTTCTGGATGTATTCATTAACACTTCAAAACACTGCTTGGATTACCTTATGATTACGCATGTAGAGCATCTAATGACCCAGACATAAAGCTGTTTGTGAAATTTTGCTTCTGAGCCAGTGTGTTAACTGTTCGTGTTCATCTTCTCCTGCATATCCATAAAAATAGGAACAGGCAAATGCCCTTAGACACCATCTGTTGAATTTATTTATATATTACTGCAAAATAATGCTCCAAATCTCAGTGCTTAGAGACTGTAACAATCATCTGATATTTTGTTTAGTTTTAATTTCTCAGCTTCCTGAATTAGGACTCAGGGGCAAAGAACAGTAGCGGTAATTTCTCTGAGTACCTGTTTCTCTGTGTAGCTTCTCTGGGAACCTGGTATTGCAGACTGAATGTTGTCCTTCTTCCATTTCCCTTCTTACCCCTTTTTATTTCTCTATTTTCATTTCTCCTTTCATTACTCCCTTCCTTTTTCCTTCCTCATTTTCTTCCTTTATGAGAACAAGGAAGTCTGAGTTTTTACAAGGTGACTCAGCACTTCAAGAAACAGGGAGTGTTTCATAAGAAGGAGTAGATGCCAGCAGATTCCTAAGGCCTGAGGCCTTAGTAGCACTGTCATTTGCATTGTATTCTGCTGGTTCGGACAATCATAGATCCTACTCATGAGAAGCTGAGTGATCATGTGTCATGTTACAGTGGGAGGGATATAAAAGTATTTTCAATCATTTACCTCTTCTCTCTCATTATCCAGCCTGTTTTTCCCTCTCCCTTCCCAGATTGAAATTAATCCTGGGGCTGATCTTAGACTCGAAGCTCATGATTTCATTATCTAAATCTAGTTCATGTGCTTACTTGACTCTTCAGATGTTGGGATTCTCATGAAAATTTTTCAACAGAAAGGACAACTTACATGCAACTGAAATGAAGTCAGCCAAAGCAGGGTCACAATAGGCACTCCCATCAACAGTGGAAAACAAGCTGGATAGAATTATCTAGTATATTTCTGAAATATAGTTTGAGTATAGGTTCATTCCTTCATCAAGGTGGTTCTGTAACCTGGGAATAATTTTTTTTTATAGCTCTCAGTTTTGCCATATGAGGAATTGTTCATATTCTTTGAGTCTTTGCACTCTTCCTGTAAGAAAGTGTATTTGCAACTTGGTAACATTCTTGGCCTATTTCTTCCCTTCCTCTATTTTCCCCACATACTTGCTTCCCTTATCCCCTTCCTCTCTCTTTCCCTTGTTCTTACAGATCTAGTTAGACTAGAACTCACTGTATAGTCTTAGCTGACCTAGCACTCATGATTCTTCTAACTCACTATCCAAGTGCTTTGATTAGAGGTGTGTACAACCAGGCTTTGCCCAAGCTAGGTATTTGGTACCCAAGTATCCAGGAAGAGTTCTGCTGAATAACAATTTAAGATTTAAGGCAAGCTATGAAGATATTAAAGGACCATTTATTTGAGCATTGATAAAATGACTTTATGAGTCTTTCTGAGGACTTTGCAATGCATTATACAATCCTGAATTTTCCTTTATTTCAGGGGCTAATGTTATGCCAGGTTCACGGGACCCTCAGAGACCACCAGGAGATGACTCCTGGTGCAATTGCAAGAGAGCTTTATTACGAGAGCAATCGAACTCGGGACCCAAGTCTCACTGGCACAGCAGTAGAGAAGTGGGACCCCAAGCTCTGAGTGAACAGAATTTTTAAAGGGAAAGTCTGTGAGCAGGGGGTTTCCATGGCAGCAAGCAGGGGGGCACTAGCCTTGGCATTACAGAATTGGGTGAAGTTTAGCAGGGCCGGGTGACCTCTTCTGAGGCACATAATCACAATGGCTAAGGCATATAATCACAATGGCTATTTTTCTAAACCATATCTGAAACATTGGGGAGAATTTTCCCACCCGATTCTCAACCAATTCCCATTGATTATTGTCAGGGAGTTTGTCTCTGTTTTCTATGAAGCATTTATTCTGTTATATTTCCTAGAGGCTGTTGCTAGGAGAGTTAACTTTGTTTTCTGCCAGGTATACATTCTGTGATATTTCCTGGTACATGAATTCAGTTCCAAGTCAAGATCTTTATTTTAAAATGGAGTTATATTCAGGCTATCTTAAGCTCTTCACTTCAATATATTAGAAATAACTTTGGTTCACTAGAAATCCTACCTCATTCCCTCCACACTAGGAGAATATGGTGAGGTGCTATAAATTATCTTAAACTGTATTCATAAACTAATAGTTTCTAAAGTTTATTGATCTTTACATTAGTATCGTGAGGAGTTAGAAGCATTTTGGGAATGTAAATCAGTAAAGTCGTACTTGGTTTCAAAAGAAAGAAAGGATTTCCAGCAAGATGACTGACAAGAATCTTCCCTGACGGCAAAAAGTGGTCTAAAAAAGATTATATATATATATATGACTAAATCCTTAAAAGAAAAAAAGAGAAGAGCTTCAAAGTGTCACAAAGGTTGCCATAACCAATGAAAAGTGATGGAAGGCTTAAAAAGAAAGATGGACGGCAAATACAGCTTTATCTACATGGCTTCTGGATGAAACTCAGAAACAGAAGCCTCATCCCAAAGGTAAGCCGAGCTGCTAAAATGATGACATTCTGGCAGTCCCACCCCCAGGACAAGCTTACAGCCCCCCTAAGTCTCAAATTCACATGCACGTTTTAGTGAGATTTGACAGGTTCTTCCAGGGAAAGTGTCATCAGGAGAGAGCAATCCCATTTCATCGCTCTGGATGAGGGCTGTGCTGGGAATTAACACGGGTCCTCAGCTAGTGCAGGAAACACTTCCCTGAGATTCTCTGTAGGTTTTCCTTCAAGTCTACTCACCCTTCCTTCAAGGTTCTTCATTCCAACACAAAGTCTAGGAATTTAATTATAACAGCAGCCCACTACCAATTACTAGAGTCTTCTACAAGTAACCACTAATTTAAACTGTAATACCTGTCTTTCAACATCATTACTGTTTCCCAAATGGAGTTTGAGTGCTTGTCTTTTGCCCTAGTTTTAGATTAATCATTAACTTTCTTAGAAAATGAAAATTAATATTTAATTTGTTATTATGCCTTTTAAAATGTATTTAAATTCCCTCAATGACAGGGTGTTTGCTGCAAATGTCCTCAAGCAAAAATATAGAAAAATAATAATGTGTTTGGATTACTTGATAACTGGGAAAAATCATTGCATTAGCAGTATTTAAACTACACTTTATGCAGTTGATATGTTTCTTGTCTAGAAAGAGAAGTGTGAAGTTATCTTCTGCAGACATAATGCCTTTGAGTTTATGCATAACAGGAAACTGATTCTGCTTCCTAATTATTGCCAAAAATTATTGAAAAATAGTTCTAAAATAGAAATAATTATTTTAAAAAGCTGTCACTTAATATTCATATGTCTTGTAGCTAACAGTCCTATAAGATTATTCAATCATTTAAATACCCAGAGGCATGCCTCTAACCTAATTTATTTTGAAAAAAATTATTTATAGCTTATGATATTTAAAGTAATGAGTTAGGCTAGTGATTTATTGTTGGCTTATTAATTAACATCGTTACAGTGATTGTCAATGTAAGCTAAGGTAATAAAATATTTAGTCAGGAAGGAATTGTGCAAAATAGAAAACATATCCCACAGATGCCTTGGACGCTTATCTTGCGATGAAGTGTCATAGTGCAGCTCTGCTTGCTCTTTGTTCCCTCCCTTCCATCCTCCCTCACTACCTGGAATGAGGATGCTGTCTTCTGACTCTAAAGAAAAAACAGCATCAAGCTGAAAGAAAGACTGGGTCTCAGCTGAAATTTTGCAGTTTGCATAAATACTTACTTAGTATAAAATGGCAGAAATATGTTTAGGGTCTTCTCAGAAAATGTTGGAAATTCCCAAAACAAAGTCAATATTCATTTTTTTTCTTTTTTAATATATTGTTTTTGAGATCATAGTATAATTATAACATTTCTCCCTTTCCTATTTTCCTGCCAAACATTTTCATAAGCCCCCTGCTCTCTTTCTTTTTAATGAAATAAAGTCAGTGCCTCAACAGTAATTTTTCAAGATGAAGTATTCACTTGTTTCTGTGTGTGCTTGTGAGGCTATGTTTATGCATAGAGGAGACTGAATGAGCATTAAATAAGACACTGGGTTTTCTGGAACTAGAACTGCCGGTGGCTTTGGTTTTCCCTTATGTGCTGGGAACCAATCCTGGGTCCTTGGTAAGAGCAGTAAGTTCTCTTAAATATTCAATAAAATTTAAATTTTTTTATTTTTAAAATTTCTTTTGATTTTTGAAAGTTAATGATCTACAATGTCTGATAGCTGCCTGCAAGTCCAGTTCCAGGGGGTCCAGGTTCCTGTTCTGACCTCTGCTGGTGCTTGGACAAAAGTAGCATACAGTCCTTAACACACATATCTACACAAGTAAAAATAAACCTGAAAACAATCAAGAGTACAATTTAAATATATAATTACTTGATAGATGCTGAGGAAAAAAAATGGTTGGAAATTATAAAAACATTGAATGTCTTTATTTTCTGTGATTAAACCATTCTTTTTCTACGAGAGCACAAAAGTGCTGATGCAGTAAAACTGTTAGAGTAAAATCACTTCAACTCATGACATACAATAGTGGAGAATATGAACTGAGATATTGCAGGCATCGTTGGATGGTATCATGAACCATAAATGCATACACTGTGAAAAGTGTGCATATGTGTGCTTAGGACAACCGTAGCAGAGTTGCGCAATGGACCAAAGGTGAGCGCTGCTAGAAATGACCTAGCATTGTTTTGATTTTGAATTAATTTTTGGTCATTGTGAGTACAGAAAGCTTTTGCTGACTTTAGTTTGTATCAAGTTGACATAAAACCATGCAGAGCACAACTCAATTGCTGGACGCATCAGAAAACCCAAGCATTCGTACTGTAAATGCTCAGTATCTTTTGAAGGAGACTTAGTTGGCAAGGTCTCTGAGTTTTTATAGTTAAATTGGCTAGCAAGATTTTCTCTTGCTCTCTTGATATGTAACTGGGATATAATGCAGCTAAAACAGCTTTATTTTTGTTCCATTTCTCTCTGCATATAGCTTGTCACCACAGAAGAAGTGCTGCTTCTAATGATTTCTCAGGCAAAAGGTCGTCTCTTCAGAGGTAAGGCATTTACACCTGCCTATGTATTCCTGGTTAGACCATGGCTGTGGAAACAAGGCTGTTTCTGCCCAGCAGAAACCTTTGAAAGACTCGACTCTACATCTAAATTAATCAATGTCTTTGATTAACTAAAGCACTGAAAATTAGCTTTTCCTGTTTTAATTTTTGAAATTCTTCATGTTGAGACTCAAATAAACATCCTTGGCTAATACAACTTCAGAAGCTTTAAAGTAATATTTCTGGTAAAATGAAATAATAGATGTTTATAATTCAAACCACTCAAAAGTTGATTTCTTAATTTTGTGGATTTAAGGTTAATTTGGGCAAAATAGGATAAACCTACTCAAACAAACAAATAAACAAACATAAGCAAAGAAAATCTGGAAGTATCTTTACGTTTCTGCAGATTTACCTAAAACATGTTCAACACATTATTTAAAAAATAAAGTACATAAATATATTTACAATGATCCTTAATACATTAAGCCTGTTGTAAGTTTTAATAACTTCAAATATTAATAATAGAGAGACTTGAGGCTGGGGATATAATTCAGAAGTGTGACCTGTGTAAGGACTGTGCTTGAGCCCCAAGTACTAGGAAAAAAATAGGTAAATAATAGAGAAATTCATTTCACATTAAATCTTCAGATACGTCATTACTATATCTCTTCAACCTGACATGGCCCTAAAATGTTTTTTAAAGCTTTTTATCACCATCAGTTCATCTCTTTTCATTATTCCATTGTCATGACAAAAACTGAGGGTTAGATTTTGCCAATATTACCTCTCTACTTTTTCAAGAGTTTTATAAAACCCGTATTCCGAGTTTAAAATTATAGATTAACATCACAGTCCCAAACCTGTGCAGCTCCCACCTGACCAAAGAAAGATGCTGCCTTCAAGATAAGATATATCAAACACTTGCAAAATGATTTTCACATAACCTGGGTGTCACGTTAAGACTCACTTGGTAAAAGCCCAAGTCTGTGAGTTTCAATGTGTGCTAAATGTTAAATTACAGTGACTCAGAGCGAGAGCACTAGGCTTATCCAGACTTTCAGTCTCTCCATGCTTGATGTCCTCTGTGTTCCTGGTATAGTTTTTCTTTATGCTCTTAAAGTTGTCTTTGATAGTTTAATCAAGCTTATGTCCTGAAAAGGAAAGAAGACTGTGTGCAGAGATGGAAGCCTGGTTCTATCGTGTAGAAGGGCTGGAAAGTGAGTCACATTGCTACCCTTTTCAACTTCTCATAGTTTCTAAACCAGCTCATTTACAATTCATGTTAGTGTTTATGGGTTTTGGAACTGGTATGGAGCAAATACATAATACAATGGAGCAAACTGGGTAATATATATGTTAAACATGATTAATGCTTAACCGCTCCATCTGACAGCGTCATCCCTCAACCTTTCCCTAAATGCCACTAAAACAGATCATACTCCATTAGCGGTCAGACTTACAACACCTCAGTTCTCTTGTCTTTTCACCTCTGCATGTGGTTTCTTTCTGTGTTCTTAGTTGGCCCTTAATCATCTGTAAGCCATGTTAGAATGGGTCTTAAGTTCCCTCTGCGCTCCCAGACGATGCAAAATGAGGGAAATACTAGAAAGCATAGTCTGGTAGGACTCCAGATCTGTGATCAGAATCTGAGTTTCTAGTTTCTTAGTCCAGAAATCTTTCAGTGTCATCCGTTTTGTCTCCATGGAAAACGTACAAAACAGAAAAGTCAAAGAACCACAGAGAATTAGTGGATACTATTTATTTAGCGAAATGAATTTTGTATTAGGAGAAGAAGTAAATTTCCTGACATATATGCTCTTTCTCTTTCAACTGATATGATAATAGTATCCTCTGGATTTGGTTTGACTAGACAGTGCTCCCTTGCGTAAAACAATAGATTATGTGATCTAGGAGTAAAATTAATGTCCAGTGTTCTATGTCCTTGTGCTGAAATGTGTTTCTTGGACAACACCATTTATATCTATAGGTATTTGTTAGAGTAGCACAAAAATATGAATTTCACACTAAGCAAAGAGCATGAATACACTGGACTTGAGCCTTATACAGATATGTAGCTGATGGGCAGATTAGTTTTCATGAGGTTTCCCTAGCAATGACTGGGGGCTACCTCGGAAATGGAGGCAGTTGCCTGCTTTTGGATCACTTACCCCTAAGCTGGACTGCCTTGTCTGGCCTCAATGGAAGAGGATGTGCTTAGGCCTGATGTGACTTGATATGTTGGGGTGGGTTGGTACAAGGGAGGAAAACTTCTCTTTCCTGAGGAAAAGGGGAAGGAGGACGCAGAAGAAGGGTAGTACTGGGAGGAAAGAGGGGAGGAGGCTGCGATCTGGATGGGATATAAAGAAAATAAATAAATAAATAGATAAGAGAGAGAGATAGAAAAAAGAAGATGCTCTTCCTATGATTCACATGCTTCTAGTCAGTGGCAAGGAAGCAGGTTGTCTATGATCGTGGTTGCCAGACTTGATCAGAAACAGGAATCAGTTGAGCAACTTAAACCAAAATTGAAAAAAAAAATCAAACAAATACTATGGAGGACACATGAGCAAAGTTCTAGATTAACTGATAACTGAGACATTTTTATACATTGTGCAAATTTTCCCAGGTGATTTTTAATGCACAGCTATTGCTGAGAATCATGGGAGTTATAGTGCAAAGCATGTAGCAGAAGTATTTCTCCACACACCTTCATCTGTCAGATGGATAAGCTGTGGCACATTTTTATCAGATTCCTTCCAACTAGATGGACTTGTAGACAAAGGGATGGCTGCTACTGCAGAGCAAGAATACTTTTATGGAAACAAAAGACCTCAGAAATTGAACCTCTAATGCTGATAACTTGTAAAATATTAAATACTATGTGGAGGAGAATTATATTTAAGTTCTATTGGAAAAAGGAATAATTATAGAAGAAAATGGAAAGACATAGTGAACGCTTATATCTACCCCAAATTGTAATACTGAAACTCTAATCTCAATCTGAAGGCATTTGAAAGTACATAATTGTGGAGGTAATTAAGCAGTAAGGTTTGGGCCTCTATAAAAGGGATTCATGTCCTCATAAGAAAAGCTAACTGTTTTAGGCCATGTGAGGACACAGAGACATCAGTTGCTGGCACCCAGAAACAGTCCTTATTGTCTTGCCAACATGCTGATCCCATAGTTATAGATTCCAGAATAGTGAGAAATAAATTTCTTTTGTTTACAAGCCAGATAGTCTATGACCTTTTTTTATAATAGCATTGAGTGACCTAGGAATTGAGTCATGTAAGAAATCCAGGATGGGATGGTATAGAAAAGACCAGAGAACTTGGGACAGAAAATAAGGGGTTATACTGATGCAAGGGCTAAAAAGTGAAGCCTTTTCTCTCAGGATTAAGAGGAGGGACTAGATTTCTCTGTGTACCTGCCCATATTTCCCTTCTGTTTTTACCCATTTCTTCCCACTGCATACTTGGGGAGACAGTTATTTGAAAAGCTTTAAGAACATTCACTGAAATCTGGTGTTTTAGGCGAAAGTGGGTGGGATGGAATCTGTCACTTTGAACTGCAAATTGGAAGTCAATGCTGTGGTTGCAATCTGCAGACAGCAGCTGGAGAAGCCATAAGCTTATCTCTAAGCTTACACTGCTAGCTAAATCAAAGGGCCTTTCCCTACCCGACAGTGGAAAAATCTCCTTGAATTCTCATGTACTCCTACCCTGTTAGTAATCTTCTAATTAGAAAAAAAAAAAGATAAGTGTAATAAATATAAATATACTTATGATACATTTTAAGGAGGAAATTCTCCTCCCTGTTAGTAATCTTTTAATTGGAAAAAAATAAGAATAATAAAATGTAAATAAATCTATTTTTACCTTCAAACAGGCAGGAAAGAGCTGAAGCTACTTTTTAATTTTTGATTGCAGTTCCTACTAAGAAATTATCTTTTGTATTTTTTTATGGTTAGTTCTATAATATGCATTAATAACAAAACATTATGAAGCAATGCTGCTGTATTGTTATAAATAATAATAATGCATATTCTTATTATTTATACAATTACAATACAAATAATACTATGCTAAATCTATACTTTTGTAAGTCACCTTTGATTTTTTTTTTTTTTACAGGTTAACAATTTCTGCAACCAATACCATTCCCTCAGATTTCAGTTTTGCTTTCTGTATTTTACAGCATTAATCAGCTCTTCCTTTGTATCCTCCCTTGATTTGGTGATGAACCTCGTTCTTTTCCTTTGTAATAGTCTCATGTGAAACACTGGCCTGTATTATTAGACAATGATTCATTTTCACATATTTTTAACACAATCCATAGCAAAAGAATTTTATTTGGTACCTTCCTGCTTTCCTCATACAAAGAAACACTTATAAACTATCATTGGCACAAACTCTCTCTGTGTGTATATGTACAAGTGTGTGTGTTTGATCATGATTCTGTTTGTATCTGTTTTTAGTCAACAAAATCTCCTATGTATTTTGCCACATTTCACAGCCTTTTAGCCTATATATTAAATGCTGACAGTTTCTAATGATTAGTTTACTTATTTAAGTTTTTACAACAATGAAAAGGATGTCCATACAATGACGTGGAAACAAAATAAGCTTACATAATTTATGAATACAGAAAACTCAACAAATAACTTATTTGTTTCAAACTTTTGTAAAGATAATTCATGCCATTTGATCAAGTCAGTAAGAATTTACATTTTTAACCAACGAGTTCTTACCCTTGAATACCTAAGTTCCAGTATTAAATCTATCACAGTATATTCAGAATGAAGAAGATTTGAAGTTCTATTGCATAACCAAGTCTTCAGTTTGAGAGTTCTCTAACTTTATGCCTTATGAGAGCTAGGTCTGCAGATCCGTGCTGCCAAACTTAGTTGCACACACACACACACACACACACACACACACACACACACAAAATTTAGTTATGTATAAACTGACTCAAACAAAAAACTAAACATATCAATGAAAATAATCAAAGTTGTCCAGTGACTAAGATGTGAGAGCAAAGAAAGATATGGAGAAACTAAACCCCTGTGTCTTGTTGTATGTGTTTATGTGTGCACGTGTTCTTATATGTGGATGCCAGTGTGAGAGTGAATGGAAGACAGAGGCGAACATTTTCATCTTCCATTGAAATTTTTGAGACAGGGTCTTTCACCAAACCTGGATGAGGCTGATTGGCTGGACAGGGTAGAGTAGATGCTAGGGCCTGTGTATTCTACCTCAGGACCTGGATCACAGGTGTGCATCATCACACCTGACTTTAGTGTGTGTGATGGTTATACAAGCTCAGGTCCTCATGCTTGTACTTCAGTTACTCTACCAGGAGAGTTATGTCTATAGCTCTTTAAAGCCCAATATCTTCAAGAGCAGTGAAGTATTAGAAATCCAGGGGAGATATTTTATGGAATATTTTAGAAGAGGAAACAATAAAGATAAATAAAAACATTTATGAGAAGATGTGGGAAGGCTGCCTCAGTTCAGATTGAAAGTTATTGGCAGGGTTAACTACATAGATCTCTCTTTGTACATGTTACACTTTGAATGCAGTTCAACTTCCACCTGAGACAGATCAATAATAGATGCATTGAACCCTGACGAACTCCGCTCAGACTATGAAATCACTTGGCATGGTTGTGGAATGTGGCAGAGGGGAACAAACACAGCAAAAATGGTCTGGGCAAGAGTTCATGCAAATGTGCATGATATTTTAATGGAAATGCAATGTCCACAATACTGACTTCATATGTGCCGTCACATTACCATGACAACCAGGAGCTCTCTATATTTCACTATGGAATAATGACTTGCTTATGCTTGAGCATTTAACATAACAGCTTTTCAGGACACTAACAAAGATTAAATTGAAAAAGAACCGTAAGCCAAATATGACTAAAGGGAGGACATTTGTTTCTGAAAATAAACATCTGAAATAATTGCCAGTTACATTTTCTTCTTAATTCTGAGACTAAATCCCAGGATATGCAAGTGTAAGAAAGTCTTGACCATGAGTATTTTTGGTGGTTAATGGTAAAATTCTTAAGATGACTTTGCAGGATGAACTTGAATAATAATTACAGCTCGCGCTGTGCTGCAGGCACTTAGCCGACAACTGCTTCTCTGGGAAAGAAGAAATGCAAGCCAGGTGAATTAATTGCATCTCTAAAAAATCTTCTCTCCTGGAAGACTTCTTGTTTTCAATTCCTGTCACATCACTGGCTTATTACTGAGAAGTAAATCACATCCAATAAACACTTATCATGTTCTCTGATCCTTTGCCTTACTTCTGTCAGGTCCACATAAGCAACTGCCAGGTACTGACATAATTTAAAGGTTACAAGGATCCCATCCTTTCTGCCCCATCTCTGTCTCTCTTAAATATCTGATACTGACTGGGTTGACTGGCGCATGAAGAATTGTAGGGGCATTTTGTACTCCCAGAACTCTTTCTCAGCATCCACTAAAGATGATGAAAAGATGCTCCACATTCTGGGTGCGAGTGTGAAGGCCAAAGTTTTGTTTTCAGTTTTAATTACTGTGCCTAAGAGATCCATAAAAGAAAAAAAAAACTGCATTTAGCCTGGAAGTTCTTTGCCCTAGAAAAGATACTTCCTGAGATGCTGGAGCTATTATATATATATATTACATATATAAGAAAAAAAAATATATATATATATAACAAAGAATTTTGCTCTCTTAAATAAGTGTATTTGACCCAATTGCACTGGATATGATTGATCACCTGTAGGCAAGAAATACATCAGGATGTATGCTTGCCCTGGCTGCATGTAGGCAGGAGGTACTCAGGCAGGAAGAACATCAAAATATATGCTTGTCACTGACTGGACCTAGTAGGAAGCATGTATTCTTACAGGTTTGCCTTTAATAGCCTCTGCAAAAATGTGACTCCTCTGGAACCCCAGAATGGACCTAGCCAGAGTCTATTATTCTGGTAAGTATTTAAATAGAGCTTGCTTCAATTTTGGCTCAGAATTGTGGTAGTGGTCTTATTCTCACACAGTGGGATTAACAGTAGCCTTTCATGGGGTAATAGGTAACAAGTAGGTATGTTCTCAGTTATCTAATATAGGAACAAAAGCAAAAAGACTTGAGGGAGGAATGGCTTATCTTACTCTCTCTAAACTGGAAGGAGGATTTCTGTCAGTTTTGATCCAGCATCTCCAGTGTCTGGTCCTTTTGTTCTGCAAACATATAATTTCTCAGAAGCATTAAATAGTCCTAAAATTATAAATGTATGAGATGTTCAGGATGAAACTAAACTGTAAACCAATTTTATCTATACCAATTAAAAGAATGTCATAATAAATTTTGAGGATATTATAGCCAAAGATTTATTGGCCATGTATTGTTGGACTTTTGGAAAGAGACATTTCTTTTTTTTATGTCTCAGTCAGTTTTAAAGTTGTTCCCATGTGAAGGGATCATTAAAATAAGTTACCATTATTATTGAACATACAGTCCTTATCATGTTGAAATCAAAACAAGGTTGTATAGATCAAAATATCTTTTTTGGGGCTCTCAGACGCCTGTTGTATTAGGCCAAGTTGCTACCTATCCCCCAAGAGAAGGCCTCCCATTAGAGAGACAAGCTGGTTGCCTTGTGCAATAGAAAAGGCATGTTTTAAGTAAATTTTATATAAACTTTTTAAATTTAAAGCTTAAGCATACCCTAGGCATCTTGTACATGATTGGAGGTTTAGGCCTAGGTCTTTATATATTTTGTAGCTATTTTTGTTTCATCCTCTTTATATATAGAATGGGCAATTACGCCTTTATAGCCCAACTTTATATAAACTCTCTTTCACCTTTAGCATTTAATCATACCCTAGGTATCTTGTACCTGAGTTTTTACATTTGTTTTGGCTATCCTTGGTTTGCCCCCTTTTTGATATGGGATGAACAGTTTCACCTTTTAAACATGTGAATTATAATTTTTGAGTTTTTAGGTCTTAACTAGGTTACGACATACACTTTGGCATACACTTTGCCAGCTGCAAGCCTCCTGTGTCTTTTTTGCTTCAGGCATGACCAGTTTTTGCCCCCTGTGAAAATATCTCACGTTCAAAGGGATAAGCCAGCTTCCAGAGCAGTGTGACAACTTAATTTAGTCAGTATTTAAGTTTTTTGACATGGGAGACATGCAGTTTTCATGTTTGTTTCCCAGCCTAATTTTGAAACCTTACATTTACCAACAGAACATATCTCTTAAGCTAAACCTCCTTTGGCACCAGTTCTGTGGAAGTCCCAGTTTCTGAGAGTGGCTGGCCTTTTTAGAGCAGTGTGACATCATTTCTCTTTACATAAACCTAAAATTGATGTGAATCCAACTTTTAGATTAATAAGGACATAACATCTATTATTAAGGAAAAAGAACTTACATATTAACCTTAAGGAAAATTTTGTCATTTTGAATCTTAGACTGTCTCTGCAAGTGGATAAACAGCAGGAGTTGCCATCCTGGTTTTTATTATGTAAATTAGGCTGATCCAGAACTAAGAGATCTGCCTGTTTCTTTTTACTTTGTGTTGGGATTAAAGGCATTTGCCTTCACCAACTTGTTCAAATATTTTTTTTTCTCAAATAAAGGTTTGTAACTCAAAGCCTTTAAATTAAAATAAAGCAAAGAGACAAGAAAAATTTTAAGTTTTTTGGTCAGTTGTGCCAATTTAGGCTGTAACAAGTAAAACCCAGTAGGTTATTTTTTGGAATTTATTTTTTGAAGTTGTTACAGTGAATTGGCGGACCCTTACCATAAAATGCTGACAAGTATCTTGCAGCCAGAGAGCTTTGAATTTTAGCCACTATTAATCTAATTTTTATTAGGAACAGTGCCCTTTCTATTGTCTGTAACTTAGTAGTCCATTCCGTGGCTCCCCCTCCCCGCTCCATTTTCTCCTTGAACTTTCTTGGAGAAGGCACAGAGAAGAGCCATCACTATTAAACATATTGCAACCAGATCCATGACTATGACAACCAAAACGAAGCCAAAAGAGATTAAAACACCCTTTGTCTTGGCATTTTTTAGTTTAGATGCAGTTTTAGGCCAAGTCTGTTTAGAGGTCTGTCTGCCTCCAGTTTTCTTCTTTCCAGCCATGGCTGTGGAGCTGAGCCAGCCACAGTGTAAGGAAGCCAAGATTGTGTACCCCTCCTGTTAGACTGTGGAGGCAGCCAGTTTTGTTATGGAAGTCTCAGGTCTGCCCACAGTAGGCTGTCTTTTGCTACTGGGCGTGTTTAAGACTCTCTTAAAGAAGCAGTAGTTGACCTGGGAGTTTTTAGGTTTTAAGTTTGGGTTGGTTCACTGGGAGCTTATATCCCCCACCAAATTATGTTAAAGTATGATGGAAAGCGCATGGATACTTAGATTAGCTGGGTGCCATTTGTTGTGGGTTATTCATATTTATTATTGATTTATCTTTTAGTTAAATGGCGGTTATTCCTAAATCAGCTGTATACTCAAGTCACCACACAGACACTGGGATTTATTTAATTAACCTAGAACACAATGCCGGGCAACGATTACTCCATCCTAAACTTCCAAGCCCGTAGAGATTTCTCCCATTCGGATTTCCCACATTATACTTGCTTTTAGTCATATCTTAGTTCCAGTTCATCTCCCTCATGGTTAAAAAAATCTCCTCCTGCTGTTCTCTGCTCTCCTCTCTCCCCCTCCCCTGCTTCCTTCTCCTCCCCTACTCTCCATTGCACAGGACTTGCTGGATGTTTCATTGACAACACAGAGAACACATGGTGGCATGTTGACGCAAACTTGATACAGGTGATACTTAGAATAAGCATCACAACGCAATGTCCATATTGAAATCAGATAGTGGGGTAGAAAAATCAGCACTTGAATGAACAAGGGTACCTTCCACAAGAATATTATACCAACAATTATCTGTCAATTTTTAGCCAAACTTAATCAAGCAACTTAGAAAATAATATGAGACAATGGCTATGATTATTCCTTAAATGGGAATAATATATGTAGGAAATATGCAGTAGGAAAATAGAAAGTTGAATCAGTGGGGAAGAAAGGGAAGCAATTTCAAGGAGGTTTTGGGAAAGAAAGAAAAGGAGGAGAATAAGTGAAAACAAACTATACATACTTGATGAAACTCATATTTTGTATGCTAACATAAAAAGATCAATACAGGGCTGGAGGGATGGCTCAGAGGTTGAGAGCCCTGGCTGTTCTTCCAAAAGTCCTGAGTCAATTCCCAGCAACATGGTGGCTCACAACCATCTATAATGAGATTTGGTGCCCTCTTCTGGCTTGTAGGCCTATATGCAGGTAGAACACTGTATAATTAAGAAATAAAATAAATATTTAACAAAAATCAATATAATAAAAAGCTTACATCAACATGGTTATGTATTCACTTATAAGTGGTTATTAGCCTGATAGTACAGAATAATCATCCTACAAGCCACATTCTCAAAGAAGCTAAGTAACAGGGAGGGTCCACACTAAATTTTAGAAAACATCTCCCACACTAATCTTGCAGAAGACGGCGTAAAAAATGTAAGAGTTCTAATATCAGAGATCAGACCTCTACTCTTGCCTGATGCGTCTAAAACAAAAAGGGGGAACTGTAGAGAGCTGCGGAATGCTGTGCCTTAAAGATGGAGCTGGTTTCAGCCTTCCACCTTCCCGATGGTGAGTGCTCTCTGTCACGAACAATTCCACATTTGGCTAAGGCTGAGGATCTGGCTTGCTTCCATGTATGTGGACCTATCTTCATTGCCCACGTGGCATGCTGGGGTTGGCTACCCAGAGGCTATTTAAGCTGTGGGCTGGCTTTCCCCAGGGTCAGATGATTGGTCAGAGCACCCAGGAGTTTGCTGTAAGATTGTGCCATGTAGTAATGTCAGAGTCTATGCCCATAAAGAGGTAAATACTGCTGCCTGGTACATCTTTAACAGCTAGTTTCGGGAAAAAAAAAAAAAGCCTGATTTTTAGTGGTAGCTGATCTGTGTTATAAATACTTCCACTGTGTTCTATTTCAAAATGCTAAAGTAATGTCAGTATACTTGGGTTTAAGAAACTTCATGAAGATAATTTTTTGTTTCTTTCCCGTTTTTCAAAAAAACAGAAGAAAAAAGTTTCTTTTTTTAAGAAGACATATTTAATACACAAAAATATCATAGAAAGCATGGAATGATAAATAAGTCTTGAGAATTTATGACCTCTACGCTAAATTTAAATAAACATTTATTGACTTTAATTTTAAAATAAAATAGTATTTAGCAGCTAGGTCTGAACAATTTTGAATTGGCTTCCATGCATTGGTGTGAGCCATTTCTGGGCTATCCCAGGTATGTGAATTAGAGCTGCCAGGGTACTGCTCAAGGTAGGAGATTCATGAGAAGGTTCTGAACTGACGATGGGCTTGTTCTGTTAAACCATGAGCAGCTATTCCACCATGAAGTTTTCTGTCTGTTACAGGCATCATTTTGTTCCTCAGAAGAGGAAGACCCATATCCTAACAGATCAGTTAAGGACTAGGAGGAGCACCAATCCAAAGACTGAAATCCTCATAGGAGAGGGGCAATTTAGACAAAGACCCTGGGATGATTTATGTGTGAGTCAGTGGGAAGGTTCACTTTCAGTGATCTCATGGCACTGATAGAAAAATGAAGAACTAATTTAGCTTATAAGGTTAATAAAGTAAAACCTCTTTACTTTTTATCCTCTCTCTCCCAGTCCCTTTCATCCCTGTTTCCTTTCTTCTCTTCCTCTGTCCTTAACACAGCAATTCTAGGGAACTTAACACCACAATCTTTATTATGTTTTCTAGCCTATAATTTCCCTTATGGCAGTTTTGAAAAGAATTATATATTGCTAATATATATACCTATATAATATATATATAATACGTATAACTGAATAAAGATAACTTTCACTTATTCATAAGGATAAAGAGATGCTTTATTTCATAAAGGATGAAAGAGCGCAATAAATACATAATAAATTATGTGCAACTCTGAGTGTATATGATAGGGGCTAAAAAATCATTATTATTGTTATTATTATTTTGTCAGAAAGCATTCATATGCCTATTACCAATCTAACCATGAGCAATCTATGTAACTTTTATGTAATTTAATGTCACTCAAAACATATTTAGCATATTAATTTCATCACACTTTGGTTTAAAGGACGTAGAATTATTTATTATATACTTCATATCACACATTCATTTTCTCAGTAAAGACCTTCTCTGCTGGCATGCTGTACATGCTGCTGTCATGGGTTCTGGAGGCACAAAAGCAAAGATAACGTTGATGCTTTCGTTGAACTTGCAACTTTATGGAAGGCGGTTACCATAAACAAGCAAACACATGGAAAAACAGAGAACAACACGTGGAACAGAGAAAAACAGAGCAGGGTGTGAGAGGCAGGAGGGTTAGCGGGGCTCTTTGCCACTTTGCACAGGGTGGTCGGGTAATTCAGAGAGCAGAAAAAGGAGGGTCACATAGATATGAAAGAAGACCAGTTCTGGCAGAGGGAACAACCCCAAATAATCTAGACTGACCAGCAGCTGTTCTGTTTGACAAAACAACAGTTTGAGTGTTTGAGATAAGTTATTGCAAACTTTCCAAGTATTAGGATAATCTTAATCACAGCCACAGCATTAGCTAAGATACTGTTGCAATCATTTGCTACATGCTGAATATTTTTTATTATAGATTAACTGTGAATGATTAGCTTTATAAAATGGGTTAAAAGAACAGTACTAATTAAGAAACTTTGAGAAAAACTTGAAGACAAGAAAGCAGAATTGAAATAGAAGGACATCAGAATGAGTCAAGGAAAAGTTAAAATTTTAGGAAAATCTACCTAAGTTGCACAACAATCATAGATCAAGTAAAATATGAAATTGTGTTAACTAATGGAGAAGATTTAGGAGCTTACTCTCAATGATGCAATCAAGTTACTAGTGTAAGTACAGCTGCCACAGTCTCTGTTTTTTTCTATTCAGCACTTACTGAAGAACGCACTATTTCAGTCAGTTCCAATGAAATCCTTTCTTGTTCCTTTACTTTCACTTTTTCCTTTCTTCACATTCTTCCTTCTTTCTGCTGTCCATCACTCTTGATTGTTCTCTCACCTTTTCTCAATTCTAGGGACTGACCCCAGAACCTGGCACCTACTAGGCAAACTTTCTAGCAACGGACCATACCCCAGGCCTCTTTTTTTAAACTTTCTGTTTTGAGACAGTCTCCTAAGTTAACCAAACCTTGATCAGTCTCTAACACAGCTATATCTTGAATTGTTATCTTGACTCAGCTGCTCAAGTAGCTGGTATTTGGGTCAGTGTCCTCAGACTCAGCCTCTTTCTGTCTTTTCCTTTTCTCTCCTCTTCTCCCCTCTCCTCCCTTTGTTTTCCATCATCATCTTTTTTCCCTAAACTGTGTTTGATGCCACGATCAGTGGCACAATTTAGATACTATGACTTAGTAGCCTCACATATGAATTATGAAAATAACCTCACTTATAATTCCCCGTCTCCCGCCTTTTTCTGGTTCCACTGCTGTCTACTCTGTCATAGCCATCCATATCCTGTGCACACCAGTGATGTAAAGAGATGGAAGCATTGGGACACTCAGTCTTATACAGTAGTTGTGATGGATTGCAATATGTGAGCACAACAAGAGTGGAACTTCTGGATTTCATCTATCCAACTGTCATCATCACAAGTGCCAAGAACAATGGCAGCAGTGTCTGGTGGCAGAACTCCTTCATTGCTTCCTTATTTTTCACATGTAATTTTGCATTTGCTTTCCATGTGCTCTCAGTGTGCCTCCTTATCTGGAAAGGATTGGGAAAGGAAAAGAATCTCAGGCTAGAGGGTCTTTGGTTTGTTTTAGTATTTTCTTGTTGACAAAGACCTCCAAGTTCAGCATGTAGATTAGATTAAGATTCAAAAGTCCTGCAGTATGTTGGATTAACAGTCCAGTGTTTAATATTTAGTAAAATTGTTTTGAAATTTCAAACTATCCCAATTCTAGAAAAATGAAGCTATCAGAAGGCTTTTTATCTGTGTGTCAAGTGCTTATAGTTCATCCGATAGGAACAGCAGTAGATAAAGTAAGAAAACTCCAGTTGGAAGGTCTTCAGAGAACTGAATCAGTGCTACAGTTTTTGGTTTTTTTTACCACGTTCTAAATGTTAGAGTTTTTAAATTATTCCCTTTAGTCTAACCAGTTTTCTATATTATCTGGGTCTCTTCTTATTTATCTATCTACTGAAAAATTCCTGTGTTTCTTTCCATTTAGATGCCTGTTGATTCATGCTATGTACCATAAACTAAGATGCTTACTACAGCTTATAAGATTCATCATAACTTCCACAACATATATACAGAGGACTAGCATAGACCTATGTTGACTTCATGATTGCCGATTCGGTCTCTATGTGCCCGTATGAACCCTGTTTAGTTGGGTCTGTGGGCTGTATTTTCCTCGTGTCAAAAGAGGGAATTAAAAAAAAAATAGAATAACAGAAAATTTCTTGAATTTGAAAATACAAAGTATTGTCAATGAATTGCAATGAGGAGTCTGTATTTAAATATGACACTTTAACTAGAGTGAATAAAAATTTACATTTATCACAAAATTAAACATTAAACCTTACAGTATAAATAAAAATATATACAATATTTTAAAAGTACTGTATAATTGACAAAATTTTGAATGTGTTTATAATTTCTGTGTGCATGCTTTTGTATCAATTAAATGAGTATTCTAAGAGTTCTTTTATTTTCTATGCACTCTAGGAGTATATGTCATTAGTATGTAAGAAGTGGATATTGTTAAATAAATCATTACCATGCTCAAATAGCTCCAACAAAAATATTTAACAAAACAACATTGCTGCCTTAAAGGCCTATGTACTTAGAGATTCTGTTGAATATAAACAGATCTTTCAATGACATTGTATTAATATTCAAGACAACTTTTGGCATTCCAAGGATTCCTTAAAAATTTGACTAGCAAAATCTGGAATTTAATTTTTTAATGAAGCTGGGACTTAAATCTCTAGTATTTCTGTTAAGGAATTATATTTTAATAACTTTTAAATTTCATGCTGATTTATAACTATGCAGAAATAATTTTAAAACTTTATTATAGCACCAATCATTTATTTAATCATCTATCTGAAAATCAGTTTCATGGAAAGAGGCCAGTACTCTGATGAATGTGAAAATAAAATGAAAACCAAGATGGAGAAATACATCTCTCCAGAACTGAAAGAAACTCAGCAGACTGGCAGGTTATGTCACATTTAATTGTTGAGTGGTTCTGGTTGCGAGGCATACAACATGACTTATTGTTCACTGCCTTTTGCAGGGAGCAGGTATGACATTGTTTTCCAGCACAAAGTAATACAATTTCTGAATCCAAGAGTAGGATGACAGTGGAGACAACTGTCTTTCCTTACCTACCCTTCCGTCTTTTCTAAATTGTTCTCTTCTTCCTACTCTCCTTTCTTTTACTTTTCTCTTCTTCTCTCATCTAACAACCTTTCTGCTCTCTTCCCCTACCTTTCTTTCTTGCTTTCTGTTTTCTTTTCAGTTTTCCTCTTTTTTCTTTCCTTCAGTCCATTGGCTTCTTTTCTCCTTGTTTTACTTTTATGAACACTTATTGTCACTTTGAATCTTTAAATATACAAAATACTGAATCTCTATTGCAACCCACTGATGGTTCTTTGTCACAGTTGCTGACTCTAGAAAAGCAATCCAAGAGAAATTCATACTATCTTCTAGCTTTCATGGCTTTAAGCCTATGAATTGGCTGTTTATATATGACACTTTCTTTTTGACCAATTGTACAAATCTGTGGAAGCTGAACCAATGATTAACTTCTCTGAAATGCTTTTCATCTGCCTGGTTTTGCATAACATGATCTGTGGCAATTTGTTAAAATATAATATGTTATTAGTATGTCTTTATCTGCTTCAAAAGCATTGCATAAAAGGGCTTAGGCAACAGAAAATATGACAAAAAATTGTTACTAATTTATGCAATAATAATCCTTCAAATATTTCAAATTTCAATATAATTCTTTAGTTTGGCAATCTACTTTTATTTTATTTTATGGAATGATGTATAAGATATATTTAGTCATAGAAGATTAAGTCACAGAATGCCCAGGAAAATTTGATTTGAAAATGTAAGATATGAACCAATTTTCTTAAGCCACTCACACTATGTTGCTGAAAAATAACCTGCCTATTTGGAAAGGGCTCAGACAAATGATTCAGATTAAAGAATTCAAAGAAAAATAACTATTAAAGATCTTTTATTATAAATTGAGAACTCTGAAAGTATCACTTGCAGTTCATAACAAAACCTATAAAGATAAGAATTATTATCTCAATTTTACATAGGAGGAAATTGAGAGTCAGAAGGATTTAATCAATTGCAAAATTTGTACAGCTAGTTAATCATTCTGCTGGAATTCAGATTCAGCTTATTACAACTACATAGATGTATTTTTTTTTATTCTGTAGCACAAAATTGCCTCTCAAGATGTCACTGTATTTGCCTGATCATCTCTAATTAGCCTATAATCTCTTTGGGCAGACTGCAATGAAATTATTCATGAATTAACCCGAATACACATGAATTTAATTATTAATAAAATGCTTAAAAACAGATGCAGAAAATCTTACTTTACTAAGGATCATGTAATTACCTAAGAAAAGTATGTGTAATTTTATAACCACTAAATTGCCTATTTCTGACTCACATGGCTTAAAATAACAATTTTAATGAATATCTATCAAGTTATATAACTTTGCTTTGTAAGATTTTAATATCTTCATTTCATATTGTGTTTTCTGGGAAAATTAGTGGAGATATATTTTTGTTATGTGGATTTTTTAGAGTTGGATAACATAATAACCTTTCTTTATGTATGACTCATTCTTTTCATTCTTCTAATTAATTAGTTGACTAATCATTAATAGGTATAGATACACCTATTTACCACCATTAATGCTTTCAACAATACTGAAATAGAAAAACTACCAGACAGAAGTTTTATGTTACATGAGTTCATGCAAGCTGTAAATTATAAATCAGTTAGAAGACTCAAACTTTGGATACTATGGTAAAGCTTCCAAATCTTCAACAATTTCAAAGATGGATCCTTTGATGGTCAATATTTTTTGTCCACTTGACTGATTTGGGGATTGCCTTGGATATATCTTTCAGGGAATATTTGGGAAGGCATTGTTGGAGGTCAATAACAGGAAAGACAAACCACCTGAACAGCACCATTTCATGGATTGTGGTCCTGAATGAATAAAAGAGGAGAGGGAGACGCCAAATGACCACCATTTATCTCTTTCTCTGTGCCATTGGATTGTGAATGCGATGTTAGTCATCATCTCATATCCCGAGCTCTATGCCTTCCAGGCTAAAATGGACATTATTCTCTCAAACTGCAAAGCAACATAAATTATTCCTTATATCTGTTAGTTTGTTAAGCAATAAGAAAAATAGTTGATAGAGAAAAATTTTATGGTTGTTGCTCATTGCTCTGAGCCGTATTTACAGTGAGTGAGAGAGAGAGAGAGAGAGAGAGAGAGAGAGAGAGAGAGAGAGAGAGTATGCGCACATGTGCGTGGAAAGATATACAGGCTATGTAGCTTGTCGGGGACAGAAATGTTAACTTTAAAGTTGAATAAATGGCAAGTCTAAGGAAAAGAACTGTCAATGAGATTAACTGTTGATAAGATTAATTCCTGGGTCCATAAACAAAGTGTACTGAGAGTTAAATTTCATCCCTTAACCCCTTCAACTTGTGAAAAATACAAATTTATTTGAAAGGAAAGAACTGCTGAAAGCGCCACTGAAGGAGTTTCCTGCTAGCAGACACCATCTTGAAGAATTGTTTCTAGGTTTAGCTTGACAACTGCCGGGCCACATGCAGGTCACTATAGTTGTGGTAAACGGGGACTGTACTATGAAGTTGGAAGGAGTGTTGGCAGAGCGTTGGCATGGTGCTGTTTTCACGTGCGTGCGGAATCTGAGAGTTTCAAGGTCATGAAGGGTGCCACCCAGGTTCTAGAAAGTTGGCAAAGGCAAGCAACATAAGACGGCACTGTACTCTCTGCAGGAACGTTCTCACAGTGGGATGCTATGCAGGCGTGATGGCACGACTTTGAGATATCTGTTGAGGGAGGCTGCAGGGAAGGAGTGGAACCAGCCTGAGGGACGGGCTACATGTACCACAGGCAGCAGAACTGCAGGAGTAAACAAGGTTATTGAGTCCAGAGCGGGCGGCAGGTGCCAGACAGTAGCTACAGGATTTAGTGTTTTCCCTGCTGGGATTCAGGCTTGCTTTGGCCTGACCTTTCCTTGCTATTTTTCATTATTCCCTTTGAAATGGGAATATTTATTACATGCTATTGTGTATTGGAGTTGTTTAACTGTTTTTAGCTATTTACTTTTTATGGAGGATCACAGTTAAGAATTTTGTTTTGTCCTCTCTACACATGGTTCTCCTTTGGTGCATCAATCTCTGCAGGACCCCCTGAACTCAGATTCTTTAGCTTTGTTGGTCTCCTTGTGGGGCTCCTTTCCCCTCCATGTCCCTCTTTTCCCACCCCTCTTTTCTTCCATAAGATTCCCTGAACTCTGCCCAAAATCTGGCCATGAGTCTCAGCATCTGCTTCCTTCCCCTGTTGGGTGAATCCTTTCAGAGGACTCTCTATAGTGACTCCCATCCTGTTTCCTCTCTTCCACCACTTCTGCTGTCTCTCCTGTTTTCCATTCTGAATATGATGTAAGCATCCTCCCTGGGGTCCTCCTTAGTGTTTAGTTTCTTTAGGTCTGTAGATGGCTGTCCTATATTATACGGCTAATATCTGCTTATAAGTGAGTGTATACCATTCCTGTCTGTTTCTGGGCTACCTCACTCAGGATGATCTTTTCTAGTTCCATCCCTTTGCCTGCAAATTTCGTGATTTTTAATGGCTGAGTAGTATGGAGAGGACCTAGACTCCCTGCTCAGATGTGGCCAATTAGCAGCTCAGTGACCACGTGGATCTCTGAGTAAGGGGAGAAGGGGCTGCCTCTATCATGAACTCGGTTGACTGCCCTTTGATCACTCTCCCCTGGTGATGCAGCCTTGCCAGGCCATGGAGGAAAAAGATCCAGGCAGTCCTGGTGATACTTAACAGGTATGGGCAGATGGTGGAGAACTCCCCCTTTCAGTGGAATAGGGGAAGGAGGTAGGGTGGAAGAGGGAGGAAGGGTGGGATTGGGGGGAGTTGAGGTTGGAATGTTCAATTGGGACATATGATGATCAAATTGTGAAAAGATAATAAAAATTAAAATTAATAATAAATAACAAAAAAGACAAACATTGAATCCAGATAAACCATGGTAGTACTAAAGAAAAAGTAAGAATTTTGTTTTGTTTTGTTTTTTGAGACAAGTTTCTCTGTGTAGCCTTGGCTATCCTGAAACTAGCTCTGTAGAGCAGGTTGGCTTCAAGCTCACAGAGATCTACCTCTGCTTCCTCAGTGCTTGGGTTAAAGTCCTGTGCCACCACTGCATATCCACACAGTTAAGAAATTTATTTGAGTCTCAGAAGAGTCTTTAAATGTTGGATATGGGGGAGAAAAACGTAATTAGCATTTGGAGGATTTCTACATATAAACTATATGAACTTTGCATTATGACCGAGACATTTGCCTTTAAAGACCAGGAGTGGAATGTTATGGTTAAAACTAATATGTTTAGGTATGAAGTTCACAAGGGGTAGACCTTTAGCTGTGAATCCTTATTTTAAAATTGACTCTATTTCTTATCATCTAGAAGTCATGGGGTAATGGGAAGCCTGAATATTCTGTTTATTTTAGGTTTGCTTCCAACATAATGATGTTCTAAAAGTAAAGTCTTGTTTTAGAAAATAAAAAAGACAAGTGTCAACTACAAACTTTAATAATAATGCCATAGTAATATTGCGTTATGAACTCAAACATATCATGCTAAGGCTAAGCATTAAAGAAAGGGAATAAGATAATACATGGTAAGTCTGTTTTATTTATGTTAACATATAAAACCACTCCAAAAATGTAACTAATATTTAGAAGATCTCTCAACTGTTTTTGGTATTGACGCTGTTAATAAAACTTTACAAATGAAGTAAAATGACTTTTTAAAAGCTATGCAAATTAACTATACTATTTGAAATAAATTTCCCAAAGAATTATGTATGCAAAATTTATTTAGATTGCAGTAGAGTTGACACAGCTTAGAAAATATTAGCAATGCCTGTAAATGTGAACTCTGGCAAAGAAGTTGATCTTGACGGCGTAGTTTCACACAAGAGTTTGAGCATATGTTCTCATGCTTACAAGAGGGAAAACACAGTATTCTTAATTACTTCCCTATTTGAAGGAATGTGTGATTAAAATATGCAAAGATAACTAAATTTAGCACAACAGCTAATTATTGTCGTATATTTAACTGATAAACACGTGCAGGCCGTTTTAGGAAAAAATAACTTTATAAAATCCTCAATGGTAACATGGTGAATTTCTTTTGGGGGGGGCATTATATTATATTGAGACATTTATGGTATAATCATTACTTTTACTTCCTACTATGCACTGGCACCTTCAGTACATAGACTGACACATAAACTAAGACATCTTGTTTCTTCTCTGAATGACTGAGAGATAAAAGTTCAGAAGCAGGGTTTGAACTGAGAGAATTTGAGAATAAATCTAATATATGCCCAGCATTTTCAGGGAATAGGTGTGAAGCATGAAATGTATTATGCCAACCTAAATGAAGGTGAAATTGAGTTTCCTTTAGAGTTAGGGATAGGCTTCAGTGGATTTGATGACCAAGGTGAGAAAAAAATGCAAATTTTAGATAAAAGGAATTACACAGGAGGAGATGACAATTTTGAAAGGGGAATTGTTTGAGAGTTAAGTCAAACATCTGAATTTGAGTACAAAGCATAAGAGAGAATTCTTATGGAAATTAAGGATGAGGGTTAGTCTGATTGGGACTACAAAATAAAGTGAAATATCCTTCTTTCAGTTGGAAATGTGAAAGTAGATAACGAAGAAATTGAACTTCTGGCCTCTGAGGCTATGAGGCACTCACTTGATGTTCAAGGCAGAATGCTCAGCCAAGAAAACATATTTTATAATTAGGATTGCACATATGCAATATGCGATAACAATTGATTTTTAAAACGCCACGATTTTGAAAGAAAGCAGAGATGTATATGGGATGTTTTTGAGGGAAGAAAGGGAGGTGAGAAATATTGCAATGAAAATACTCATTATCCCATTACCTCAGCTGCCAACACCAGCAAGCATTCACTAGGAACATGCCACCTAAGCAGAGCAAGAAAACTAAGGATCCTTATCACCCTCACCACCCTCCATATCCAATCCCAGGGCCTCGACAGAAAACCAGCTGAAACTTTTATTCCCCAGTGCTCACACCTCCTGTAGCTCCCATAGTCCATCATCTAACCTCGCTCCCCAACTCCAACAGGCAACACCTGCTAACAGCTACGCCTGAAAGAAAACCAGGTAGGCAACTTGTTTCTCACATAGTGGAGAAGGGCCATCAGGGAAATGCAAATGAAAACGACTTTGAGATTGGATCTTACACCCATGAGAACCACTGTGTTTATGACTCGATCGCCTGCTCTTGGAACTCTTTTCATGCATGCTGTTGGGTTGCTGTGTCCAACTTTGATTTGATAGTTTTTCTTCATCTTACTTTATTTTAGTGTTTGGTTGTTATCTCTTAGAAGCCTGTTCTTCCCTAATGAGAGACAGAAAGGGAGTGGATCTGGAGTAGAAGGGAAATGAGAAGGAACTGGGAGGAATAGAATAATGGAAAAATATAATCAGGATGTACTGTATGAAAAAATAATCTATTTTCTATAAAATAAAAAAATGAAAAAATCTTTTTTAAAATGAGTGTGTTTGTGATTTTAAGTTACCAAAAAAAAAAATGTAAATTAAATGTGATATATGCCTGTAGTCCCAGCTATTTGGGTAGATGAGGCAGGAGACCACTCTAGCCCAGGAATTTAAGACAATGATTTAAAGCATGGTGAGAGCCTGCTCAAATAAATTAAATAAAATTAATGAGGAATATTTTAGGTGGTACTAAAGGACTATTCTTTGAATCTGTCAAGCTCAGGAATCACCAAAACAAACAAACAAACAAACAAACAAACAAAGACATCCAGTCTAAGAAGCTTTGTCAAAGAAGTCCTAGGATATAATGCAGAACTGCAGTGGATAGCAAGGAGACAATGAGAAACAAAAGAATCAGGAGTTCAAAGGCAGGCATGACTACATAGTGAGTTAGAGGTTAGCCTAGGACATTTCAGCTCAAAAACAAAGCAACCACAAACAAAAACAACTGAAACCTCAAAACAAGCATTCAAACAAACAATAACAACCAAACCAAACCAAACAACAACAAAACTCAAAGGAAGTATCCTGAAGTATTTGTCCTTTTGTGTCTGGGTTATTTTTCTGAGCATCATATATTTGCATATCAGCCATATTGTTAATATTACATTAAATGCCTATAGCACCTTTTCTCCCTTCATTAGTGATGGACTGAAGTGGGATTTCTGGTCAATTGGAAATCAAATTGTATAAGGCTTTGATGAATCTATTTCCACACTGTCTGCAGTATTATATATTCCCACTAAAATGTGCATGGATTTCTCTGTCCTTCACAGTCTCATTAACATTATTAACTTTAAACTATTACTTTTTAATTTCATATCCTCCCTACATTATTACATGACAACTGGATCTTTGGAGTGTTTCTTAATCCTCTACATCATTTGTTTCCATTCCATGTGCCTGCTCCAAGCTCCTCTGAGGCTGTGGTTTGTTTTCCTCCCAGTCTGACGTTTGGAATTAAAGTTCAACCATGAAATTCAACAAATGCATGGACTCTGGCAGGTCACCAGCAGCAGAAGTCCTTTTCTTAAATTTTTATTTACTGTTTAGATTATTACAATTTTTTCACTTCGTATCCCAGCTGTAGACCCCTCCCTCATCCACTCCAAATCCCACTCTCCCTCTCTCTTCTCCTCCCATTACCCCTCCCTTAGTCCACTGATAAGAGATGTCCTTCTCCCCTCCCATCTGACTTTAGATTATCAGGTCTCATGAGGACTGATGCACTGTCTTTCTCTTTGGCCTGGTAAGGCTGCTCCATGCTCAGGGGCTCCACTCTCAGGGGGAGGTGATCAAAAAGCCAGCCACTGAGTTCATGTCAGAGACAGTCCCTTTTCCCATTACCAGGGCACCCACTTGGACACTGAGCTGCCATGATTATATCTGAGCAAGGTGTCTAGGTTATCTCCATGCATGGTCTTTGGTTGGAGTATTGGTCTTTCTAAAGACTCCTAGGCCCAGATTTTTTGCTTCTGTTGGTCTCCTTTTGGAGCTCCTGTCCTTTCCAGGTCTTTCTATCTCCCCCTTCTTTCCTAAGATTCCCTGCACTCTGCCCAAAGTTTGGCTGAGTCTCAACATCTGCTTCAATCCCCTGCTGAGCAGAGTCTTTCAGAGGCCCTCTGTGGTAGGCTCCTGTCCTGTTCCCTGTATTCTCCCTCTTCAGGTGCCTGCCCCATTTGCTTTTTGAGTGAGGACTGAGCAACTAAGTGTGTGACCTGCACATCTGAATGCTTCCACCTTTAGAGTATATTCCTAGCCCCACAGGCAGGACGCATCCTGGACATGGCAGGCTGTGCTTTGAACTAACATTTTTCTCACCACCTGGCAGATAATACATATAAGAACTTATTTCTTATATGTAGAAAAATATTTCTGGATGTTCAGTACCAGCAAGCTGCAAACAATAGCCATATACAAGAAACTACAAACACATTACTGACTATTGCATTCAAACAACCCACATCATTTAACTAAAAAAAAATTGTTCAGGGAAGCAAAATAAGAGTTTTTTGTTGTTTTTGTTTTTGTTTTTGTTTTTTTCTGATTATTGGATGGCCATAGTTATGTGATTGCTCTTTTTACAAGTTTGACAAAGTGATAAAAAAAAGTGTGAATCAAATTACTTTTAAAAATATGATTGTCTTAGAAGGTTTCTGATGTTATCAGGCTGATGCCTGATGAAAATCTTCCCCTTAGTGCTGCATAAGCTCAAGTGAAACTCAATGTTTTTTTGTTTTTAGCATTCCCAGTGGTTATTAACTAACAGACTGACCATGCTTAAAGTTCCTTTCCGAATGGGATAAAGGCAGTCGCTCAACCTTTGAAACATTAAACCATTACCTAAGCTAATTCCTCTTCCTTACTGAAGTATTATATAATATACGAAGAGTCTTACTGCTTCCATTTCTTTGAGATAACTTCTTGGCAGTCTTATAATTAGCAATTACTTATTATACATTATTTATCCTAATGGTTTCTCAAAAGACTATTTTTAAAAATTTATTGTCAATATGGTCTCTTTCATTTGAGTCTTGAAGATCAAATCTAGGGCCTCAGACAGAACATTTCCGTTAAATATCACTTTTATTAATTTTTAAACTTTTTATTATTATGAAGCTAAATGCCCACATTCTTTCCTTAGAGAAGACTTTTGCCCTGAGCAGCACTGATAATAATTCTCTATTACCGCTGTTCCTGTGGTGTCCCTACTGTTGCTTTCTTCTCTGGTTTTAGGTCCCTCTATTATTATGTGTCTCTTACAATGAGGAATGTTCTGAGCACGGTGTCTTTGCTTACGAGAACCTACTATCGTGATGTGCACACAGCAGTGTCTCAAGATAAAGAAAGTAATGAATAAGTAAAGATATGTAAGAGACCTGTTTTGTCAGCATACACCTCAGTCTTCAGTAAGACTGAGTGACAGTCAAAACATGTTGACACTTGAAAAACGACCTTTCATCCTCTGATGCACCTCATTATATCATGCTCACAGCGGGGCAGACAAAGTGCCATTTCTCCTGTTAGATGGTGATCACCAACGTGTCCTCAAAACGAGCATTTCCCATTCTTTGTGTGATCTTCCCTCCTCCCTGTAGCAGCATTTTATGTTAACTCTTAATCATGTGTCACCACATTGTAATGTCACCTTCTCCTCTAGAATTCTCTAGACGTCAAGAAAGAATTAAGCAGGAGGCTTTATGCATAACTATAAGGTGCTTGGAGTGTTTTCACGTCTAGGTTGGATTTTTTTTTCCCCTTGAAATATTCCAGGTTGTTTATATAAAATGTGATGTGTGATCTGAAATTGATCGACTTTAGATTTTAAATTACCACATATTTAAATCACATTAAAATATAGTGACAGATATCTGAAATGTGATAAATAAACAAATGTATGTGTATAGTACAGATAATAAGTTTAGTGCTTGATTTTGACACTGTAATTCACAAGAAATCTATATCCTTTGAATGTCATCAATAATAGAAAATTATAAGCAGGCTAACTATGGGAACCACTGATTGTGAAAAAAGAAATACTATATGAAATATTATATATATATGTGTGTGTATATGTGTTTATGTATATGCAATATATATATTATATATCTTTTAAGGAATTTTAAGATTGTATTTGTATAGGTATGTATTTGCCTGCTTTATGCACTTATCAGGTGCATGAGGAGGCCAGAAGAAGGACCTGGGTTAGCTCCCTGGAGACAGAGTTGTGAGCCACCATGTGGATTCTGGGAATTGAACTCAGGTCTTCTAGAAGAGCAGCTAGTGCTCTTAACCTCTGAGCCATCTCAGCATTACCTATTTTATACCTCAAATAGTACAGAATTAATAAAATAGAACTTCTAAATAATTCTAAGTTGCAATGTGTAATATAAGATTCAGCATTTAAAATGCACAAATAAAATATTCTACTCTCAAAATACATAATAAAATAAAATGTATGTATATATACACACATAGACTTGTGTGTGTGCATGTGTATGTGTGTGTGATTCTGTGTATAAATATAAAGAGACAAATGTGTATTCCATTTAACCACCTAGAATATTATGCTGGGAAATGAAGTAGATGCTTGTTCATAACAAAGTGTTTCCATACATATTCATTTTGGTTTGTTCTATAATAATCTTTGTGACATGGTCTAACAATTGTCAAGACCTTTCTGGCTGAATGACCTCTGTCTACCCCTTGAGGGCTTGAGGCTTCCTTTTCTAATTAAAGATGCATCATTGCTGTCTAACTGAATACTACATTTTCACATCTCTGGCATTATCTGAGGCTTCAGCTGCACTGGCTGTGACAGAATCTGACATGAAGGGTTTGTTCATGCAGCCTGAGGGCATAAAACCCGTTGGGTCTCTTTTGGAATGCTTATAAATTATTTCCCCAAGATAAGCTTCTTCCCTTAGGTACCTTCTGGAAAACTTTCATTTCTTGGGCCTGTTTTAATTCTCCTGCTTTCTTGTATTCCTAATGTTCACCTTTCTTTCTGGAACCCATTATCCATGGTTACGTAATCCCCGCCCTATATTTTCACCTAACACCATACAGATACCTAGTTCTTGGCAATAACTGAATGAAAGAATACATTAGAAATATACTGTATGCTAGAGAAATGCTTGACTCAGTAGCATGGCAAACAAGTGTTCTCTGAAGAGGGCCATACTGTTTACACCTTAAGTTCTGTGGGCCATGCAGTTTCTGTTGAAATTACTCACCTGTGCTAGTAGAGCACAGAAGCAGGCATAGATAAAATATTACTGAGTAATTAAAGATACCTTTCAATTGTACAGCTTCAATTACAAACATGGCCAAAGGTAAGGTTTCAGAGCCATGGTTTCCACACCCTGCTCTAGAGTAGAATTCACTCCTCTCATGCTCTTCTTTTTTTTAATAACAGTAAAATATTGAGCCGGAAACCATGTAGCCTGCCAGTTAATTACTCCTCAGTTCTTGTGAACGACATCTTTATTCTACATTAACCCACTACATTTAACCTGGCAATTTCTGAGCATATTTTGAAGAATCTGAAGAAATAATTAACACTCCTTCTCTTAAAATTAGGCTTATCTTATGTCTGAAATGGCCATGACAACCACTTCAAGTCTGAATGCAACAATTCTATACCATCCTGTTTAATAATTTCTGATTAACATCAATTAAATTATCTTTGCTTGTGATCCATTTTCTTAACTTACTTGGTGGTCTCTGAAGTTGGATATGTTTGTCAGGTTGCAGCGCTCTGCAGCACCTCATAGAGAAGCCGGCAGACTATAAACGGAATTCCACTCTCTCATTACAAGATCCCTTTCTCACAATTTTCACATTCCTTTGTTCTACCAAAATTTCCATTGAATCTCGTTAAGCTTTTATTTCCTTGGCTTCTGAAAGAACAGAAACAGCCCAGAAGAAATGATTAAATCAAGTAACATGGTGTGTGTAGCTGGGAAATAGCAAAATAGCTTAGAGGGTTGATACATGCCCAGTTACTAGGTATTAAACCTCTTATAAATACAAGAAGTCCCTGTCTTTATTATGTGTGAACTAGCTGGGGTTTAGAAGCCCTCGAGAGTCTAACATCCCGTTCCACAACATTTCACTACTGGTGTCAGAGGAATACAGACTTCCCAATATACATCATGCAATAGAATGCCATTGATTATTTGAGGATAATTTTGGTGGTGTTTTTTTTTTTTTTATAGCATTTTGAAACAACAAAGTAGAATATAAGGTAGCAGGATAGCAAAAAAGAAAGAATTATCAGCTGTCAAAAGAGAAATACTTATTAAATAAAGCAATACTGCATCTAGTATTTTAAAGGAAGTACTGCCATTTATTAGGGAGGAAAAAAAAATCAGTGGGATCACAGAAGAAACACTGAGTAAAAAACACAGAGACGCCCTTTTCCCTATATCATTGAGCTTCTACTATAGTCAAAGAGCAAGGAAAAGACTGGGACTGTGAAGAAACGAAACCAGTAATCTAGCCAACATCTGATCCAATAGAACGAAAGGACCTCGCAACTGCTTCCAGTGAATCAAGACTCCAAAATTTCATATAAATGTCTAAGGGGAAGTAGAAGGAGACTCAGGTGTTACAGATGTCACCAAGACCAAGAAAAGGGAACAAACATATTGAGAAAGAGTAAAACAAAACATTTAAAGTAAGGTAGGAGACAATAAAAAATGTTGTACCAGTGGCTTAGAAATAACTTCACTGGAGTGAAGGCAGAGATCAATTAGTGATTTTTTAAAAATAAATAAATAAACAAAACTAGATTCATGTCATCAGTTCTGCATATAAATATCTATTTGTGTACCACTACTGATAATTTTTATCTTTTTTATTTTTAGAAAGTTTGGAGGGGGTTGTATTGGTTTTAGAATTAGAAGACGCTGCAGAAAAAAAGTGGCTGCATTTCCAGTGTGCTGTGTGGTGTTAATTGATACTGAACTAAAACCACTAACAGCTTTGCTTTTTCTCGTTGCTGTACAAGCCCTCAGGTTTATGAAACAACCTCTTTCCCTTAGAGTCCCTGATATTCCTCTATTGTGTTTCTATTCCTATGTTAGGAATCTACACAATTACAACTATTTTCTCAGTCACAGTGAAATACTAGCTTTTATTTTACTCAGCTAAAAATGGAATTCTATGTTTTGAAAAATGTCCACTTTCTACAGAAAGTTTAAGCTTTTCTTGCTTTATTTTTTTTATTTAAATATACACACATAAAAGATGAAAAATGTAAATTATGTAATAAAGGACACATGATTGTAAATATAGGGGAAAATTAAAAAAAAATTTCGGCTAAAAATGGTTCTTAACTTGGCTTTCAAAAAGATTATAAAACAAAAGCAGCATCTTGGAATACAGTCCAGAAAGCATGCACTTTAGACTAAAAGTGTTTCCTATTTTGAAAATATGGAAATACTGATGATTGTGCCCGTTTTAAGTCTGGATGGGTCATAAGGCTTCTTTGCAATCAGGCAATAATGAATAACTAATTAATAGCGTGAACTTGCTTCTTCAGCAACTGCACGCATCCCTGAGACAGGTCAACGTGAGACAGAACTTTTCACCCTGTGTAGGATGCAGGTGTCTGCAAAGCGGGATTAACTAAACCAATTAATGCACGGTAATGGCTGTAAAATAAAAAAGATCCTTGTCAGCTGATTTCATCACGCCTTTTGATTATGATGCCACATAGGAATTTGGGAGATACTTCTTATGAGCACCGTTTTTTTTTTTTTTTTTTTTTTTTTTTTTACAACCTTCTAAGTAATTTCAGCTTACGGCCACATCAACATTTCCTGAGCACAAGGAGTAAGTATAGTGCTGTGGAAAATTTAGGTCTTTCTCACGTAATAGACATTGTATGGTGAATGACAGAGGGGATATATGACTCTGACTAAAAGGCATGTAGTTCTAAAGGGGCCTTAAATGTATACGCCAAGAGCTGATGTGTCGGAAATTTAGGTACATAATTCTAGTAGTTGGAGTTATTGTGAAGTGATTAGGATTAGATGAGCATCCCGGAGTTATGATCTTATATGGGGACCTGTGCTGACACTGATGACTGTATAAGAGACACCATTAGCATGCTCACTATGACGTGTGATAAACTGAGCAGAGCTGGCACCAAACCCAGACTTTACTGACTCTATTACTAAAGGCCAACTAGAGTTCTGTTCTTTAGAATTGTATCATATTGGGTGTTTTATTAGAGTAACAACAGCAACAACAAAATGACCTCTCAGTAGTACTGTTTCCATCCAACCATTTCAGGGTATCCCTCAACCACAATCAAAACATGAATTAACTCCATCAGCAATAGATTAAATTAGTTCCATACCCTACTCCTAAGGCTGAAGATTTCCAGAAATGTTCATCTACCTCGTCATAAACCTCGTCTTAAATATTAAGAAATCTTGTTCTCAATTCCATTTAAAGTTCCTGTCTTGGAATCCAGCCACTAGACTGTTGGAAACCCAAGTTATGTGACCTGGAAGGACAGCAGGTTATTGGATTCATTAACCCTTTCTGAGATGCCAGGTAGAAGCTAGACTCAACTGCAGTCATGCAAGTAAACTTTTTTTGAATGGTATAGTCCCAAAGACTTTCCAGATAACCACATGACTAGCCAACATCTGATCCAATATAACAAGAGGACCTCACAACTGCTTCCAGTGAATCTAATATCATGAAAGAGAAAGATAACTAAAAGTTATTTTAAGCCGACAAATATCAGGATAATATGCTATGAGAAAACACAAACTAAAATATTAATTATTAACAGAACATACTGTTTATATAATTTCCTATGGATGCTTTTTTTTAGAAAAAGTATTTTTGTTTATTTATTTTACAAATTTCATTTGACAAGAATCATGGACTTAGAAACAATGGCAGTTATTTGAAAATAAGTCTTCATCCTTAAATAACTGTATGACTTTGGACCAAGTATTAAACTTTCTTAAACCTACTTGTAATTTGGAGTAAAAGATTAAGTTTAAAAAAATCCATCAGCTAACAAGCACTTTGGCAAAATCTCTGACTCACCTCAGATGCTTAAACATATCAATTTCTTTATTTCCATATCAAGTTTTTCTCCTGTCTTACTTGATTCACTATATTCCTAACTCGTTACCTCTGTAAAGACTGAAAAGGGAAATTTAGAGTAAAAATAAATATATTGATCTACAAAATAATACATTACTTTCTTGGTGTTTCTATGTTTCTAGGACATTCTTCCTTTTTATTTCTACTTTATGGTGTGATTCCTTATTTCCTAGGAAAATACCAATGAATTCTGCTATAAAAGACCCATGCCAAGATGCTCATGGAAGGAAAAAAATAGGGTGGATACAAATTATACTTCTTACCATTCTTAATGCTAATAGTTTTTAACCCAGTTTCGTCCTTTCACTACTTACAGTTATTCATGCTCTCCGTAGCCACTGATTCTTGTTTTGACAATTTGATTATTCACATCAATATACCTGAGAGGTCCTCCTTCCAAGATGACACTTTATCTGTCCTATATGATTCCTTACTTCAAAAAGCATTCTGTTATTGAAATTGCTTATTTAAAAGCTCAATGGGATCCATCATTTCTATGAAGCTTTCCAAATACATTTCATCTTGTGATGGTCTCTCCTCCTTTTGAATTTCAAAACCACAGATTTCACATCTGCGCTGCGGCAATTGCTCAGGTGCTGTCCTCTGATGCGCACTTTGTTTTCGAGTTACAGCACTCTTCCTTGAGTATTGCTATTCACTCACACAAACGATAGCTTTTGAAGGGGAAAAATGTAAATGTCACCAAATGTTTGATAGAGAACAAGTCTTCCAGTTTCTTACAACTTAGAAAATGGAGGTGATAAAATAATCTTTTCTATTATGTATTCAATGAGATAAACAAGTGAAATACTTGGCCTGTAAGGCGGTTGAATTTAAGTAATTTAATTCCTTTGTCATGCACCTAGTTGAAGCAAAGCTCCAAGTGACTGTTCCACAATGGGTTGAAAGACACAGTTGGTGACTGGGTTTCTGAAGTACCCATGTGTAAATCAAAAGCTGCTGTTTCACAAGGTTGACCTGCTAGTCTAGGAAGAGTAGCCACTTTCTATAGAGATGATAACTAGGATATCAACATATATTGAATGAGTGAGTGTTTCTTTCAGAGCAGTCCTGGCAATATCACATTTTCTTTGCCCTATAACTTTAAGCTATTAAAAACTTTCATTCTGATTGTTTTAGTTTCATCACAGGAAATAACATCACATGTGTGGAAATGATGTTTGTCATTTGGATACAGGCTTAAAATAACTATCCAGGGCAAATGAGGACAGCATGAGTAAATCAAAGGCAAACAATGATGAACAGGAGAGAAAGAAAATCAACTTACTAGTGGAAAGAATGAAAAACTTTTAAGGTCAAAGTTTTACCCACTTTGTAATTTTTGTGACATTAAATAGTCTCAGCTTTAAATAAATCTACCATTCATATAATCCAAACACTCAAATCACTGTGGGTAAAGAAAGTTATCCACAGCAAAAGCATGTTAGTGTGGGTTAAAACATGTTAGCTTCCTGGCTCTTTGTTCAGAGCTCTCTACATTAGTGTCTTCTGCACAACGGTTTGGGTTCAGCTTCTAACTTTGGTAGCATGATACATACATAAATACAGTACTTACATACATATGTATATGTGTGTGTATGTCATGGTATCTATGATATATATGATATCATGATATCAGTGTTTGCTTACTGAGCACAGATGGATACTGTATTGTCTTTTCCAACTCTATTTTTACAATCTTACTCAAGAATAAAACAGTTGAGAAACACCTGGTTTGGTCTTCCCTACATAGAAATAAGACATTTGCATAAGAATAATTACACCAGAGAGAAGAGAAATTGCAGAGATGGGAGGGAGAGTACCACAGGATTGGCTCCTGGGAGGGTACTGGGGTGACTCTAGCTGAGACCCCTAGTAGCGGGAGACATGGAGACTATAGGGGCTACCCTCTAACCAGACAGGACTCTTAGTGGAGGGAGAGGAACACCAATCTACCCAACAAAAACTTCTACCCCAAATTTACCCTACCTGCAAGATGTGCACGGATGAAGAGATAGAGCAAAGATTGAGGGACAGTCAAACCAACCCCTGACCATGCCATGCAAGAAAGCCAACCCCTGACACTATTAATGACACTCTGCTATGCTTACAGATGAAAGCCTAGCATAGCTGTCCTGTGAAAAGCCCCTCCCAGAAATGGATCTAAACAGATGCTGAGACTCACAGCCAAACCCTGGCTCTAGCACTGGGAGCCTTGTGGAAAAGTTGGTGGAAGGATAGAAGGACCCGAAGGGGACTGAAGTGTCACAAAAAGACTGACAGAGTCAGCTAACTTGGTCCCAGAGGGGCTTCTGGGTACTGAAACACCAACCAAGAACCATGTATGGACTGGAATGAGGCCCCCTGCACACCTGTACCAGATGGAAAACTTGGTCTTCATGTGGGTCCCTTAGTAAGAGCAGCTATGGCTGCCTCTGCCAAGAATTCTGTTGCATGCTTTTTAATCACTTCCTCTGGTGTGGTTGCCTTGCCAGGCCAACACGGAAGAGGATTGTTCAGTCCTGATGTAACTTGATGTGCTGAGAGGGGTAGGTAGGGGTGGGAGGAGCTCACCTACTCTGAGGGATAGGAAAAGGGGACTAGGAAGAAGAGGGAGGTTTGGTGGGAGCAGGAAGAGAGGAGGGAGGGGGCTATGACTGGGATATAAAGTGAATAAAGAAATTAATTTAAAAACAGAAAAACAACAAAAAGAATAATTATGCCATCTTTATCTCTGTCAAGATACCTTCCCACTATCTATTAGGAAGAGACAACTATCATTATTAATTTCAAGTACTTAATTTTACAAAGTAATAAAAACACCATGAATTCTGTGAAGAATGGTTAGAAAGCAGTAACAGAAGACAGACTTACAGCCATGTGTATCATCATGTATCTGTCTGCTACCCACAATTAGTCCACTGAACCCCTTGAAAAGGGGACAGCACAGCATTTAGCAAAGTATATTTCATTGTTGTCTGTTGCTGTAACAAAAGCAGGTCAAAGTGCGGGCCATGATGGTGAGGAAGTAAAGGCAGCAAGACATGGAAGCAGTTGTTCAAACTGCACCCATAGCCAAGAACAGAGCGAGGAGTGCATGCTGCTGCTCAGCTAGTTTTCTTCATTTGATATGCTCCAGGATTCTCTTCATGGAATTATGCCATCTGCGGTCAATGGATCTTCCATTCTCAATTAATGTTATTAAGTTAATCTTCCAGGAGGACTGATTGATTAAAGCAATCCCAAAAAAGCCTGCTGACTTGAGTTTGATTTCTAAAACCCATGGTCAATGGAAAGAACTGACTCTTACATATTGTCAATTAAACATCCCAGGCATTCTGTGAACTGCACACACATGCACATGTTCAGAAACCTCTATACCTACACATCGACACACGTGCACACACACCCCCCCCACACACAACTAGCCCTTCACAGTCATGTTTAGAGGCTCTTCTTCTAGGTGATTCTAGACTCAGTTGAGTTAACAATGCTAGCAATCACTGATTGAGGTGAGAAATGCTCAAGCAATTGGTCGTATATAATTTGCATGTCATGACTTATTACACTAGTTTATTATGCAAACCACAGTAAGGATCATTTTGTAAATTGTCATTTCCATATGATCTTACCTTTTCTGAATGACATTGCTGCTTTGTATCAGGCATTTCTGAAAGGAGAAAAACAAGAAGAAAATAATTTTCTATTTAAAGTGAATATTCCAAACCTTTGTGTGAAAATCAAGGTTGTTATCATTTTACTAATTAAATCCAAGTGGCTGCTAAGGAAACACCTGAAACAATAACACCAGATGCATGTAGATAAACAGTAGTTTTTATTTCTGGAACATACCCAGTGTATATTCATGTAAGAATTACTGCCATGAACATCTGGCATTCAGAGTAATGCATTCATAATTTATCAGGATGTTTCCTAGCAATGTTGTCAGAAGGACTGCAAACACTGGTGTGTTTTCCCTTGAACCTAAAGAAGGTACCATGACCATGCTAGGATATGATGGAATCAATTATAAGCACTTGGGGAATAAACTAGTCTTTTAAAGCCTGGTGTACTGACAAGTGTAATTTAAATATTAACATTGCTCAAAAGAGGTAAGATGTCAAATAAAAGTAAAAGAGCTCCGGAATCATTATCTGGGTAAGAAACAATTTTTTTCCCTAAGTAATAAAATATATTTGGTGATAGCAAACTGAATAAATCTTCTACTTTGTGTTAAGCAATAGTAAGAACAAAGCACAGTGTTCAGAACTAAGCTTAACAGAAAGGAAGTTAAAATATGTAGTGATTTAAAGAAAAAATCCAGAGCCTAGCATGATGGTGCACACCTTTAATCTCAGTACTCTGGAGGCAAATATGGGAGTATCTTCGAGTTTGAGGCAAGCCTCATTTACAGAGACAGTTCCAGGACAGCCAGGGCTACACACAGAAACACTGTCTCAGAAACACAGCAACAACAACAAATTGAAAATAAAAATTAAAGACAGGAGGACACTAAGAAAATAGTGTCTTCCAGACACGATAGGACTGATGCTCATGTGCACTCACGGAGACTGTGGCCACTGACACAGGGCCTGCAGATGGGGTTGAAAAGGGAGGTGGACATTATCTCCCGTCCCTAACCAGAAAGCTCTCCTCTGCTGACCTCTGCTTGCAAAGAAAACATATCCAGTGCAGTCTCACTGGGTATGCAGGCCACATCTAAGGGCGGGCTTCATGCCCAACAGTAGATGGATAACACAAAACAAACTCAATGGTGTTTTTTGTAGATTTCTTTTTCTCTTATACTGCTGTGTCTAGGTGTTTTGTTTTTATTTGTTTGTATTATCTTACTGGTGTTTTGCTTTTATAGTTACAGTTTCTATGGTTTACCTTTATTTGTGTGTTAATATGTATGTATGTTTTTGGTGATTTTTTAGTCAATTAAATCAATTGATTTTTTTAATCAATTAAAATATATGTAATATATATGTATATATATACATATATATATCTTGCCACTGTTTAGCTCCAATGGGCAAATAGTCCTTACCTCAAAGGGCTTATTCTGAGGCAAATAAATTTGAGCATGACTGGAAACATGGTTTCAGGTTGTTCCAAGTAACATGTGCCATTGTGGGTGTGGTTGCATAAACTTCTTTCAGCCACAGAACGCACATCAAAGCATGACCAAAGACGTTGATAGGGGCATCAGATAAGTAGGTTACAACATAGTCAGGGCATCTGCTCTTTAGGCTTCAGGTCTTACATAATGGCATTCTTAGACCTAGGGCTGCTAGTTCTTTTCTAAGTACATTCCAAAAGTTTAGCCTCGTAGCTGAGGTAGGTGATAGCAGGTCAGATACAAAGGTAGATAATAAACAGTCATTACTAAAAATTGTCTAACAATTCTTGGTTCAAGATCTGAAAAATTCTAAATCTCCTCAGTAATGGCGTTCTCATCAGATATCCAACCTTGTAGAATCAACATATTGTGCCTTTTATTTTTTTTGGGGGGGGAGCTTCAGTTTCTATGGATAACAATGTATTATAATTCGTTAAAAATCTAAAGAGACTAGGTGGTCCTTTATAATTTATAGTCCACTATTTATAGAATTTTAGAAGTTTATAGAATTTATAGACCATTTTGCAGTAATCATCTGAGTGGGAAGAAAAAAAAATTTAACCTGTTGCTAAGCAACTGAAAATACTTTTAGAAAAAAAGGTAAGTAACTGGGCATCACTAGTTCAGACGGTGGCTCTGAAGGAACCCATACTGGCTAAAAGATGATAGATCCTCTTCTATAATAAGCTTAGGTTAGAATTCATCTGAAACAAACAGAGCAAGCCACCCTTGCCTCTCTGCAGCACATGGCTCAACATGTCTAACGGTATCTGCAGCTATGAGAAAAAATGCCCTCGTGGGCACATTCCAAGAACACTGGTCAGACAACGTCCGGGCTGTGGAAATATTCTCAGAGGCTAGAGGAGGCAGGCACACAGAGTCGTTTAGACCAGAGTAAGCTATAAAGAGAGTAGCAGAAATGCAACTGTGTAAATAAAACCTGAAGCCAGGAGATTTTTTTTTTTTTAAAGAAAACTTTCCCCTTCCCCTGTCACTGCTTGGGCAAGCTACCTTGGATGACAGAACAGAACGTGTTGCTTCAGAAACTAGCATGATATCCTGATGCTGCTCAAAGGTAAACACAGGCAGGTGGACCTTCTGTACCTCCTCAGAGCTTGTCACACAAACCTCTGTTCGTAGAACGACCGATACCCAAATCCAAAGAGACAACACTATAAGTTGCATGTGGATGGTCCCAGTTCAGGGAATTCTGGCAGAGAATGAACTTTAGTAGTAGAAAATATTCTCTTCTGTAAGGATGTAATAACTTAAACTGTTTATAAGTTTGAGGTAAGTATCTCTTCTCCTCACTTCTGAAGATTGGTATAAAAAATAATAAATAAGAGCCTAATGAAGACAAAACACTATCTGAAAGCTGAGTATCTTCTATTTGCTGTTACTATTTTTAATTAATGAATTCATTGTTATACATTATGTTTTGATTGTTAAGTTATGTTTTGGTGTGAATATTGTAAGAAAAGACTTTTATGACTATCATTTGTTTTTTAATCTACAATATTTTTCCTTTTTAATTTTTTTCCTTATTATTATTATTATTTATGACAGTTTATTCAATTGTATCTGGACTGTAGTCCTCTCCCTCATCTCCTCCCTATCCCATCCTCTCTCTCTCTTCCTCAACCTATGTCCCTCCCCTGGTCTACTAAGGGAGGTCTTCCCCCCGGACTATCTGACCATAGCCTATCAGGTCTCATCAGGACTGTCTGGATCCTCTTTCTGTGTGGCCTAGTAAGGTCACCTCAGCCAGGGGGAGTTGATCAAAAACCAGGCAACTGAGTTCAGGCCAGTAACTGCCCCTGCTCCTCTTACTAAGGAACCCACGTGGAAAATGAACTGCCCATGGGTGACATCTGAGCAGGGGGTCTAGGTCCTCTCCATGCATGTTCCTTGGTTGATTCATCAGTTTCTGCAAGACCTCTTGATCCCTGATATTTTGGCTCTGTTGGTCTCCTTGTAGAGTTCCTGTCCACTCGAGGTCTTTTTATCTCACCCTTCTTTTATAAGATTCCCTGCACTCTGCTCAAAATTTGGCTATGGATCTGTGCATCTGCTTGGATACCCTGATGGGTAGAGTCTTTCAGAGGCCCACTGTGGAAGGCTCCAGTCCTGTTCTCTGTCTACTGCTACTTCTGAGGTCTATCCTCTTTGCCCTCCTGAATGAGGAGTAAGCCTTTTCCTAGAGTCCTCCTTGTTGTTTAGCTTCTAGGACTATAGATTTTAATATATTTATTCTATATTACATGGATAATATCCACTTATAAGTGAGTATTTACCATGTGTGTCTTTCTGCTTCTGGATTACCACACTCAGCATGACCTTTTCTAGTTCCATCCATTTGCCTGCAAATTTCATGATTTCCTTGTTTTTAATTGCTGAGTAGTAGTCCATAGTATAAATACACCATGACTTCTGTATCCATTCTTTAGCTGAGGGACATCTAGGTTGTTTCCAGATTCTTGTTATTGTGAATAAAGCTGCTATTGAATGTAGTTACAATGATTTTTACCTATAATATTTTATTACCGATTATCGATTATCATAATTCTACAGTATATACTTTACTTCTCACTCTCATTTTATTTCCTTTTATTGCTCTTTCCCTTTCTTTCTCAGTTCACTACTAAAATGTTGACACCATTACCTGAAGGAAAAGAACAAATTACCTCCTCCTCAGCTATTATCCTAGAGCTGAAGTTCCTGAATCTCATGAGGGCACATGTGACATGCACCAAGTCTTCCACTGCAAGTCAGCACTAATGTTACTCTTCAATCATAATATCTGCTACAACCACTTTCCCCTCTAAATAGCAGTCGGGAGAATAAACGCAGGTGCAGACAGCACACTGGGAAAGCTCACATAAAGCAACCAACAGTGAAAGATAGGGAGGAGGACTAGAAGACAGATCTATTAAACAGATACACAAAACACAACAGAAACATCAAAGCTAAAAAACAGCAGTCCACTAAAACACCTCCAGAAACTTATAATTCTAATAACTGAAAACCAAAAACAACTGGATAGTTAAAACTCAGAAAAGAAGATTACAGAGTCCTGCTTTTGATAAGAAGCAGTAAACACATGGAAAAATCAAGTAGATAAAAACAGTAAGGGAATCAATTCAAGATCTAGACAAAATCATCAGTGTGTATGACTAGGTCAATAACATAATGATTCAAAATTTAAAAATAAAGAAAATCAGCAAAAAAAAAAAGTCACCTGGAAAAAATAAAACTTAGGAAGTGGAACAATCAATCAATCCAATAATGAACACAGTTGAAAATATCATCAGAGACACAAACAAACATAAAACATAACTCAGGAATGAAGGTAAAGATCATGGTAATAATATATCCAGATATGTGCAAAGGAAAAATCAAAACAATAGCACAACCAAAGTTTTAATGATTCTGGTACATATTCAAGATAATAAAACTACAAATTTACAAATTAGATAAAATCTAAAGATAAAGTAGAGATAAAGTCTAAGAGTACAAATAACTTATTCAATGGGATTATAACAGAAAAATTCCTAAAAATAGAGAAAAGAACATGTATAAAAAAGAAGACACATTTAGAAACACAAAAAAATATATGGCCAGAGAATCCCTCCATTATACATTAAAATCAAAATTTCAAAAATCAGAAGTACACTAAGAAATCTAAAAAGTTTAAAAGAAAAATTTTAATTATAAAGGCAGAAACATAATAATAACAAATTAGAAACCCCAATAAAACAAATAAAATATTTCAAGCCATGAAACTAAAAACAAAAATTAGCCAAAATTCTTATGTCTAATAAAAATTATGTCTTAAAGCTGATGGACAAATTAGAACATTTTAAGACATGACACAAGTCAATTCATGACTACCAAGTCAGAATCACCAAAATACTTAAAGAAATAATGATTCTCATAAAGAAGACAAAATCACCTAAAAAGAAAAAGAAAATAACAAAATTCCCAGGAAAACGAAGGAACAGAAGAAAGAGTCCTTTACACAACATACCAGTAACTCCTAATAATAACAGAGGGCAAGGAAAATAACTACCAGCAATGGAACCAAGAAAAACAATAAATAAAAACATAGAAAACAGCAAATTAATCTTAACAAAAATCTTAAATGTAGCCATCTATTCTCATCAACTGACCAAAACAGACAAACATATTAAAAAAGTCAGAGCCAATTATCTATTGACCTAAAGAAATGCACATTACCTGAGAAGCTATAGAAATGCTGAGATTCAAAGCCCAGAAATAAGCTAACCAGGCAAATAGAAGCTATAAGTAAAACATTGTGGTTACAATATGTGATATAGAGGATTTCAATTATATCTTGTAAAAAATGTTAACTGGCCACTTCATATAAATATAAGGCAAACTTATCAAGAATATATGGCAATAATAATAATTTACTATATCTTAGGCTCCAAATTTCGTACACATTAAGAATTGTGAAAGGTCAGGTAAGTCCTTATACAATAGCAGTGGAAGATTTCTATTTACCACTCTCATGTTTAACAGATCTTTCAATGTAAAATGCTGCAAAAAGCCTTCAAGGCAAATTATAACATTAGTTAAATGGAGCTAGCAAACATCTGTAGAATATTCCATTGAAAAGATCAGAATATAGAATCATCTTACAGCTCATAAAATCTCATAAAATCATCTTTGTCTTATTTTATCTTTTTTTTTTCAGTTTTGTTGTCATTTAGAGGCCTGTTCCTTTCAGGAGGGAAATGAAAGGGCAATAGATCTGTGGGAAAGAGGAGGCGAGGGCAGCTGGGAGGAATGGAGAGAGAAGAAACTGTGGTTATGATGTATTGTGTGAAAAAAAGAATCTATGTTCAATAAAAAATAAATCCTCTAAAATCCATCATATAATAGGCAGAAAACAAATATTAACAAAGAAAAAGTAAAGCTGTTTCTTAAATTTTATCATGTGGTAGTAAAATAAATCAACAGCAAGGAAAGCCAAAGGCTCAAAGGAATATGCTTGAAAACTTAGCTACATATTTAAATGAAATGACGATCCATATAAGAATTCAGTGAGGAAATTCAAATTCCTAGAATCAAATAAAAATACTATCACAATTCCGAGGCTAGAGCTAAGGCAGTTCTAAATGATGGTTAATTGCTGTAAGTATTCACAGCAAAGAATCAGATAGACACCACAAAAATAACAATGATTTACCACAAGGTCTTAAGAAAACAAAAACAATCCAAAATAATAAAAATTAAATAACAAGAAATAAAGCACATTATGTCATAAATTAATGAAAAGGGGATGATGAAAGCAATATACAGAGTGAATGAAACACAGAAATGGTCATTTGAAAAGATAAACATGATTGGCAAACCTGTATGCAAATCAAATCAAAATAAAGCAGATCAGAAGGAAAAGTGAAAAGGAATTTGCAGCATATACCAATGAATTTTAAGGATCATGAGAGGATAATTTGAAAACTTATATTCTCCTAAAGCTGAAAAATGCTAGAAGAAATATATTTTTAATAACAGGTTAAATGATACCACCGTGATAATCTTAGGATTAATAATAAACATTATATAGACCAAGAAAAAAATATATATATGACCTAACAAAATTCAGTCAGGAAGTAGACCTACAAACCCATGTGAAGCAATGAGAATAAAGCAGTAAATGAATTGTTTCACAAACAGAGCCTAGGAAACAGGTGGATGCACTGAGGAATTCTACCAAATGTTTAAGGAAGATAAGACAACACTGTTTTGCAAACTTTCACAAGATGGATATGGAAGGAACATTATTCTGTGAGCTCAGTATCACCCTGACACCAAAACTGGAGAAAAACGCACACACACACACACATACACACACACACACACACACACACGGAGGGGAGGAGACATAAAAAAAAGCTGAAGATTGATTTTGCTAATGAACGTACACATTAAAACTCTAACACCTGCAAACTGAATTCAAGAACACAGAGGAAGAGGATACGACCAGTCCTGATGAGACCTGATAGGCTAGGGTCAAATAGAAGGGGAGGAGGAACTCCCTTATCAGTGGACTTGGAAAGGGGCATGGGAGAAGATGAGGGAGGCAGGGTGGGGTTGGGAGGGAATGAGTGAGGTGGCTACAGCTGGGATACAAAGTGAATAAACTGTAATTAATGTAAAACAATACAAATTTAATTAAAAAATAATTAATTAAAAAAGACAAAAATATCTCTTGATATAGCTGAGCATGACGTTTGCTAGAAGATACTTGGGCAGGAGGGGATGGAGGAATGCTTGTTCAGCAGGCCTGAGATCAGCCAACCCCGAACCTCAGCACAGATGATGAGCCTTTGGCAATTTGTGACAGTAGACTTGAAAGCCTTTCTTTAGCTCTTCACCAGCTTCCTGGCATCTTGTAACTGACACACACATAACCATCTCTTAGGGATAATGCTTCCTTTCTCCATCAATTCTCCCCATTTTGTCAAGACACCAGAACTTCCTCCATCTTCTCTTTCTATCTGGTTTTCTTCTTGACTTTACCAAACTTCAGGATTGGAAGTTTTATCTAGTTTTCCCCAGGAACAGGCATAGTTTGTAGCTTACTATAAAAAAGAGAGGAAAGCAAGCAAGTTGGCACTACTGAAACATGGTCTGAATGTTTCCTGTATGCACTCAGTTTCATTCAAATTAGTTTCCTGTTAAAATTGTTCGTGGGCTTCAATTTTTCTTGTGTTTTAAGGGAAATAGGCAGTTTGACTAGAAAACCGAACAAACTGGTTCACTACAAACTCTGCAAAGTAATGTTACAAATATAAATATGTTATATTCTGATGTGATTATGTTAAACTAAAGTAAGGTAAAAGGTACTATCTCCATATTTCCATGAAGAAAAGCAACTTATTTTTAAATCAATAACTTTGAGAACAGTAGTGACTATCAAGTTGGTATCTTTGGAACTCTACCATATCAAAATGCGTGCTCAGTGGTGAGAGAACTTCGTGCCTAGCATATCTAAATACAGTGGTCTGTTCCAGAATTTCATATATGTAGTATAGAAAACTGAACAAATTTATATATGGCAATAAGTCACAATGAAATCTGCACCATTATTTTATTGACGGGGAAAAGGATTCAAAATATGATGCCTGAATTTGTTTGTGCTTGATTGACTGATAGTGTATAGATATGTATATGTGTATATGCATACACACCCAGACAGATAGATAGATGGACAGTGAAAGAGAGAGAGAGAGAGAAAGAGAGAGTACCTGCCAAAGAAAGTGTAAAGCATCCTAACTTTTAGTCACCTGTGAAGAAACAGAGGGGCTTTCACGATGCTGTCATTGTGATGTATAGTGCTGACAATGCTTAGACACTAAAAACACAGAAAACAATTTTATTAATGAAAACATATCTAATATAGGTGCATATTACAAGCAATTAGAAGGCTTTCAGGCAGTCTGACTTCACCATACATTGTTTATCTGTTGTAAAACAGCTTATTCTGGGGTGTGTTGTGTTCCAAGATTAAAGGTACCTGCTTGCATTATTGGAAGCTAAGTATAGAGCTTTAAATATATGCCTGGTCTTGAAGGCGGAGAATTCTACCTGCTGGTTGTTTTAGGTACACTTTATTGCATTAATAACATACACATTATCAATATTCTTCTTCACTGACTCATTGACTACATGACTCATTGACTATCCACCATTCCAATGCTGGCCTAAGTCCCAGAGTTTGAAATGTTCTCCTAGTTAGTATTCTAATCGAGGCATGACATAGCAGTTAAGCAGGTAAAAACAAACATCCATAATAAATGAATATAATAAAAAGTATTGCCGAGCTGCAATACACTAGGCAAACATTTCAGTATCTAATAAAGTAACCGTATGTGGAGAAGGTTCAGAGAACAACTAAAATTTTCAAAGAGAATTGAAGGGGAGTCTGCCTCAGAAACCAGTAAAAAAGAAAAAGAGACGAGGATGACAAGTAGGCGATCACGGGAAGCAGTTATCTAACCTTTCATGATACTTGAGACTGTTTTGCTGGGGATGGCACATTCTGAGAGCATATAAGGTCACTGGAAAGTAGCAGGTGGCTACCAAGTAGCCAGTAAATTCTTGGAATGCAGGAGGTACAGAGATCATAAGACAAGCACCAGAAGCCCAGGACAGGGGAAATCTGACAATGATGAGTACATACCAGAAAGACAGGTTCAGTGATTTCCACATGGGCAACAAAAAGGCCAACCCTGAAGGTAAGTGCACTCTGCCCTCAGTTTAGAAGCTGACTCATTCACAGGGTCAGCCAATGAGAGTAAAGCGGCAGACATGCAGACCAGGAATAAAATTGAGGAAAGAGATGAAGTAACTTTTTTATATATTCCAGTTAATGGTACATCTGATGTGTTTTGTTAAATGTTTATATTTTTCTGTCCCTGTCATGCTTGATATATACACATATTTATTAAGATAGATACGTGTAATCTGATTTTAAACATTACACAATATGTATATATGCATTTATAAGAATGCTGACATGTTCATAATATATATATTTTGTCCTATATTCTATGCTTCTAAATTGTCAACCAAAATGGGATAATTTATAAAGTTTGTAATCTACAACTTTCAAATTTTTTAAAAAGGGAGATGAAACATGATTCAAATAGTCCTTCATATTTTGAGAATTTATGATAAATTGTTAGATAAAATATTATTATATAAAATTATTAGATAAAATAAACTGCATTTATTATTTAGAAGTAGAAACCAAAGACGAGTATCGGTCTTTGATACATGAATTGAGTTCCCTGGTAGCTAGAGTCTAGAAGTACTTTGCAAGATGTTTATTAAGAACCATCCACTCCTGTCCATGATAATTTGATGTGAAACAGGGCACATCAAGGAGAAGAGGCTTTGCAGGAAGAACTTGGCAACAGCCTCATCTGATCTGTGTGGGTTCATTGCATTCTTGATCAAGTACATTCTCTTGAATGGCCCACACATCCAGACTCTTATCAAAGGAGGCTCTGGGAAGTATCTCAAATGTTCTACTCTTTAGGATGTTTGTGAGTCCAAGTCAGAAGAGCTTCAGAATTTAGGTATTAGTGTAGATATCTTTAAAAGATATTATTCTACCTATCATAGCAGTTTATATTATTGTATTAAGAGAGAAAGTTAAATGTCTCTCCAGTTGGCAGAGTAAACCTCCAGTAAGCAAGACTTTTGCCAGAAACGTGGAAAAAGAGATTACCTGCCACTGGAAATATCAGCAAATGCTTCATGGAGAAAGGCTGAATATTTAAGGAAGGAGATGATTTGAATAAAGGAAAGATAAAAGAGGATATTAATACAAAAAAAGGTGTTACTGATATATCTTAATTTCTTATGAGAAAATAAATGATCTAGTAGTAATTTAATTTTATGCCAGTAGTTCTTCATTCTTAATAAAAGCGTTTATATGTTTATTTTGTTATGGTTTACTGTTTAAGATAAGGCTGTCTTTAGATGGGGTTCCCAAGTCAGTGCAAAGTATCATTGTGTTTACTTTCCAACTTAGCCACTGCTTTTCCACCTGTACTAATACTAAGACACATCACATCTCCTTTGTACCTAGGTGAGAGAATTATTACAATGTGCAACTCCAAAGTGGACTGTCACTTCCACGACAAACGAGTCAAGTCTGAACTGGATGTTTTCTACTTAACTATACACAAAGAATACAGTGACATCCTTGTTCAGGAAGACAAGGAAGTTGGTAAAACAATTACTATGAGAAAACCTAGGAGTTTCTTTCCCTGGAGTATGTCCTTCTGCTGAAGCATATGATACCCAGTCCTAACTGGCCTTGCACAGAGCCTCATCTAAGCCTTTTCTCATGATTGGCCTATTTTAATCCTCCAACCGTCTTTTTTCAAGAAAAATCTGACTTGTAGCTCTATTTCCTCTGTTTCCCCCTTCTTTTCCTGGCTTTTGCCTATAAAGAAATGGATTCGTCTATGTGTCTTTCCTAAACAGGTCTCAGTTGTCCACAGTTTAACTCTACAAACTATTCTGGGTATGACTTCCCACTCAACTCAAGCTGAAACAGATGATTGGGTTTTGTAGAATCTTGTGAAACAAGTGAACATTTGATATTTTAAATGAATTATTGTCACTTTTGTAATTGGGAGTAAAGAGAAGGGCTCACAGTGGCACTAGCCAGCCCTGGATCCATAGTGTGATGATATACATGTTTCTCCTACGTGTGACCTTGGGTACAGTGGGAAGAGAAAGTTTTGTTACTTGTTTTCCATACTGAGTTTATGTTGCATGTAATACAAAAAAGCAAAGAACATGTAGTAGCAATAATGCACATTGAATAAGCAAACTGACAAATGTTATTCTTCATTCAGTATGCAAATAAGAAAATAAATTTTTTAAGGAGTGGTCTGAAAACTGGATCATGAATAAATTCTTTCTGAATTTAAACTTTTCCATCATGTAATCTACTCTGGGGGCTCCGAAGGAGAAGTTAAAGTGGAAATGAATTATCAACTACTATATTATTAAGGAAGTCATATGGAGCAGGGGCAGAGCAACTTTGACAAGAAGTTGAAAATGGCCCAATTTTTGCTCCTCTTGCTGCCAAACATTGACTGTGTAGTTGTTAAAATTAGTTCTCTGAGAATTTCATGCCTGAATATCATGTATTTTAATCATACTAATTCTCCATGTCCTCTCTAACTATCCCTTATAGTCTACTGGGTCCAGTCAGTGTTGTCCTTCTGAGTATCAGCCATCAGCTACCACTTCCTGTAAGGAAACCATCACTCCCAATTGCAGTATCCTTCAGTTGTCAAATTCCAAGGATCAATCACAGTATTTCAAATTAAAGGGTGAAATTCATAAAGAATCCAGTCTATAGGGTCAGATGGAAGGGGAGAAGAACCTCCCCTATCATTGGACTGGGGGAGGGGGATAGGAGAAGAAGAAAGAGGGAGGGTGGGATTCGGAGGGGAGGGTAAGAGGGAGGGCCAACAGCTGGGATGGAAAGTGAATAAACTGTAGTTAATAAAAATAAAATAAAAAATTTAAAAACTGCACAGTTTATAAAAAAAAAAAGAATCCAGTCTAACACAAGAAAATCACCACTGCTGCTTCCAAGCAAAGAAAGACTCTCAATCTGACTTTCAATTTCTTCTAGTTTGCATTTCCTAAGCAAATATTTTGACACATTGGATTAAGCTTGGAGTCAGAAAGACCTACATTTAAATACTAGCATCACCTATCTCAAACAGTTAAGAAAGTCCTCTAGCTTTTTTTTTTCTGCCCCGTTTTTTTGGTGGTGATCCCTGAACTTTGTGAGTAGAGGTATCATGTAGATGCCCCATCTAATACCAGTTTTCTTTAGCAAAATATAGCAGTAGGCTCTATTTTAGAACCTATGACTCCATAGCTTTGGGCTGTTGGCCCTGTCAATTTCAATGTATAATTTGAGACATGGATTTATGAATAAGAAAATAAAAAGGGATGTAAAAATTACATTAAACAAAGACAAAATGATCTCATATACAATTATATAATTAATGTGTAACAATATACAATATTAGAAACATGATAATCATTTAACTAATTTGTAACTTCATATTCTATGCAAATAGCATACACAAAATCAAATAAAATAAAGCATGAGTCTGTCTTCAAGTATAAAATCAGCATATAATCTACCTATAAAATGGAGATAATTATAGCTAACATTCTTTCTTAACTCCATGAGAGTTTCTGTAAATCTCTGAAACCTCTAGGGTTCAGTTTCTACAGCCATAAAGAGCATTGGCTTTCAAGACTCAAGAAACATCTTGGAATAAGAGGCCAGATGATGCAATTAAATGCCCGTTTCTAGGGTTGATATGATCATCACACTCATGAGTTTACAGCAGCTGTCATTACCAGGAAAAGACTTGCACAAGACCAAAACAGCCAAAATTTCATCATGGATACCCCCGTCTATGGTACTCTTCAGGCAACTGTCCTTACTGAGGAGCTATTGACTATAGAGAGTTTTTGGGGAAGATTCAAAGTAAGAATATCTTTTTTTCATATGTGTGACAACTGATACATTTCCTAGTCTAGATGTATACCCACATAAACATTTGAACAGCACTAGTTAGACTTAGTGGATTATAACACACACAGAAAAGATATGGAATTCAGAGGAGGCCATGTTGTAGGTGATTTCAGGGAATGGAGGAAGGAAATGGGGAGAGGATGTGATCATGTTTCATTGCGTACATGCACAGAATTCATAAAATAAAGAAAAAGTAATATTTTAAAAAGAGTATGTTTCTGACAGGAACTGATTGATCTGCTCTTTGATCACCAGCCCCTGTTCTGGGAGCAGCCTTACCAGGCCACAGAAAAAGACAATTCAGTCACTCCTGAAGAGACCTGATAGTCTAAGATCAGAGTGAAAGGGAGGAGGACTTCCTTTATCAGTGGCCTGGGAGAGGGACACTGGTGGGGAAGAGGGAGGGTGGGATTGGGAGGAGATGCAGGAGGGAGGTACGGGGGGATACAAAGTGAATAAATAAAAATAATTAAATAATGAAAAGAGTATGTGTATAACAACAATTAATTTTTGAAAAGGTCATGGATTTGAAAGACAGCAAGAAGAGATATATGAGAGGGTGGGGGAGGTCAGGTAAAGGACATACGATATCATTATACTATAATCTAAAAAAAAAATAAAGGAAATAATTGTTAAGAATTTTACCTGACAATGGGATTTGGACTTAAAACCGTGTACACGCTCAGCAAGTGTTCTAAAACTGAGCAACATCCCCAGCATCTCCCTGTGTTACCAATAGTATTTGACATTAATAAAATGAAAATGGTGATTATGCATCTTACATAACAGCAAGTACAAAAAGGAAAGAAAACAATGTTTTTTTGTTAATTTCTCTTAGATTCCAAGGGTAGTGAGCAAATTGACTATTCTGAGTGATACAGAATATATTACATAACATTCAACAGTGGCTTGATACTATGGCAACAATTTTTTAAGAAAAAATATGACGTGCAGTAAGAAGCCAGCAGAATGACTAGGGTTTCATTTAGATTCTCAACTCCTCGGCTCCTTAAGCCCATGAAGTGCACTTTGTACAGTGCCATGTGATGCTGTTTTCAAAGCATTAAAACCATCCAAGTAATATCAGTCCCAGTGTCAGGCAAAACAGGACACACGTACTCAATTTTAAAGGTTTGCAACTCTGAATTGTTCAATTAAGCTTGTTTGAAAACATTTTTATCATATTCTGTGCGCATACTCACGCACAAGCTTGTGCACTCATGTACACACATCACCTGTCAATTCTGTATGTTTGTGTGAGTATAAAAATGTATGAGACAGAGATCACAAAGCGATAAAATATGGGAACTAATAGTAGACCTTATTCTCTCTATCTATTAAAATAGTCCTTCACTTTTTCAATTCTCTAGACATAATGATGACAGTTATTTACAGAAGACGTTCCTTGTGTCAAGATCTGATCTCTTTAGATATTCTATGTAATTTAGTCAATTCATTTTTTTGTTGTTGTTGTTTTGTTTTGTTTTCTACTTTGACAATGAGAACAGATTATTATCATCTTCACTCATCTAACAACCTTTTTACTCAGGGTTACCCACGGCGCCACTGTGTGGTCAAGTCCGAATTCGCAGCCATTTCTATGTCTTCTCACTGTCACTTTGCTTCACCTGAACAGCTTAAGTATGTCTGGTAATTGCCATTTCTGAAGCTTACCCTGAAAGGCACCTTTATTGGCTACAAAAGCCGTTTGGCATAAACAACAAGGCAATGAAGACTCCGAATAACTGCTTAAGTACTTATAGTTCTTAAGATTGGGATGGAACCATATTTTATACAAACCATGTATTTTAAATTTCATACTCAATATTCCAAAAGAAATTTATTAGGCAGTTTTTTCTACAAATATCTGCCTCATGAAAACATGTTTAATGGGTTGTTGAGATGGCACAGTGGTTAAGAGCACTGAAGGCTCTTTCAGAGGACTAGGGTCCAATTCCCAGCATTCAATGGTAGCCCATAACTGTCTGTAACTCCAGTTGCAAGGAACCTGACACCTTCACAGTCATACATGAAGGCAAGACACCAATGAAAATACTGTAATAATAAATAAATTATAAAAACACATTTAATAATCATGCATATGATGTTGTCTCTACATATATAAATAAATAAAGTAGTAAGTTCTGCAGAAAATATGTATCATATATACATTCCATATCTACGGAAACACAACACATGCACACACAAATTCATGCTGAGGATTCTTGTTTCTTAGGAGATTATTTTTTTTCTTCTGGAAAATGACAATTATTCTAAAATGTTCAAGCAAGTCAGACTGCCCAAATAACCCTTGGCATGGTGGCATATATGTGTGACCACAACAAATGTGGGTTGTGGGAGGAGGATCATTAGTTCCAGGTATGTTTATAGTGACATTGTTTCTAAAGGCAAAAGAAAGCAAAGCAGTAAGATACTTGAGAATCTCTAAAGCCGTCTTCCACAATAAGCACATGTGCTCTGCTTATTTCCTCCTCCTCTCTGCTTTCCCCCATTCTTTGTGTTCTTCCATATAAAAATTTAATTTGGCTGCTAAACACTAACATGACCTTGGGGAATGGCCTGTTCTAGGTAAGACAGTATTACACGAAATGAAATTGTGTCTGTTCCTCCCTGTTTCCATCCATTATTTGCATCCTTCCATTCTTCCACATAAAAATTTGATTTGGCTACACAAACACAAACATGACCTTGAGGAAAGGGCATGGTCTAGGTAAGACAGTATTACACAAGATAAAATCTGTCATATAAACACCAATGATGTGTTACAGACTATAGGTAATGAATATTTTATGTAAATTTTAATGGCTTATAAAACGCCCTGAGGAATGTTAGACCTCAATACCAAATAAAGTCAAATACATGGGAAAAAAAGAAGCAAGGGAATACTAGATAAAGTTTAGAGAAATGAAGAGATTATTTCTGCCTCCTCTCCTAGCAAGCCAATGCTCCAGGCAATTATCAACCACAGACCACACATGCTTCTCCAGTTTCCTATGCAGTCCTGGACTTCTTTTCCTTTACCTCTGCTGACCACTTTGTCTAAAGAAGTTTCTCATTTTTCCATCCAAACATTTCACCCAAACTTTCAGCTCAATGATAAGGGTCATATAGACACTGAAAAGCTTAGCTTGCTTCTGACTATTCTCCCATTGAACACTGCACACAACTCCACTGAAGAGACCTCACTTTGCTGTATAAGGTAAACTAGAATGTTTACCTTTATGCATGCTCTGTGCTATTTGTGGTTTTATTATCAGAATGGTAGAATCACAGAACACTTAGTAAATGCTTAGTATATGTTCCAGGAATGAACTGATTCTTTATAAACATTTATGAAGCTGGTGTATATTATTTCTTATATTGGGATAGTTTTAGATAATGAGTTATTCTGAAGTATAATTGCCCTGTACCTGAATCTTGAGTAAAGTAAGCACAAAGGCAATGGCTGAGAGAGCAAGCTACAAAAGGAATCATATGTCATACAAACAATGAACTAGAGTGTAAATATGCACAGAGAGCTAAATGAGATATTCAGACAACAGACTAAGTCTACTACATGGAGCTGTTATTGCAGGCCACTCGGAGTAGCGTGAATGAAAGATTGAATTGTGGGTGTTTTAGGTAGGTGGGAAGTGCAGAGAATTGACTTTTTTAAAAAGAATATTCAGATTAGGTATTCATAAATATCTAATATAAATAATTCATTTCCCATTGACACTAAAATCCCAAATGACAGCCGTTAAAATTGTAGTTTATGAGCCCTTAAAGACATGTTGTTTAATCTTCAACGCCCTTTTTAAAAATACATTAAACGGAGGTAGCAAATAACTTTTTAAATTGCAATATTCAATAAATGAAAAAAAAATTACAACGTGTCCACTGATTTTTGGAGTCTATAGAGAAATAAGAAAGCATATAAAGGTTTTCCGGCTTCACAGTCAATCAGAATGTGTGAACACTGGTTCACAATAAAACAGGGTGCAATTGGTCCTGAAAATGCTCTTCTTGCTGACTTATGGTCATCCCCCATGAAGGACACCATGTGATAATACACAAAGCAGTTATCCTGAGAATGAGCTGGAGCCACCATATGTAAGAGCAGAAGTTGTTTGGGTTGGTTGTCTCTTTCTGTGGGAAGAATGTGACCTTTTCTTACCCTTATGAGGACATGTTCAGAGAAAAGAGAGGTAAGGTGCCAGCCTCCTTTGCTTGAGACCCCAAGGTTAATCCCCAGTCTTGAAAATCCTTAGTTCAGAAGGGTAAGGAAATAGAACAAAACTAGAAAATGGAGCTAAAACCCACAACTCTCATTTCTTAGTCCAGTGTCTTTTTTTTTTTTTTTTTTTTTTTTTTGTTCTGCTAGGTTACATCAAAATATAACCTAAAATAAAGGACTACATCTACCAGTCTTTAACTTACAAGGAAACAGATTTTTTTTAAGTTTATTTGTTTTTTTATTCATTTTACATCCAGGTTGTAGCCCGATCTGTCTTCCCCTCCCAGCACCAACCTCCCTCCCCACGCACCTAGTCTTCAGAAAAGGAGCGCTCCTTTCCCATCCACCCCAGCTCATCAAGTTGCATCAGGACTGAACATGTTCTCCTCCCCTGTGCCCTGCCAAGGCAGTCTCTCCATGGGAAAGTGATCTGAAAGGTAGCAAGTGAGTCCATGTCTGATGCAGTCCCTACTTCCCTTACTAGACTGCCCACTAGGAGCCTAAGCTGCCCATCTGCTACATCTCTGTAGGAGTCCTAAGTCCAGTTCATACACGGTCCTTGGTTGATGCCACAGTCTTAGCAAGCCCCTTTGGGCCCTGGTTAGTTGGCTCTGTTGTTTTTCTTGTGGAGCTCCTGTCACTTTCGGGTCCTTTTCTCTTTCCTCCCACTATTCCCCAAGACTCCCTACACATCAACCAATGTTTGGCGGTGAGTCTCAGCGTTTGTTTTGAGGTGTTCCTGGGGAACACCTCTCAGAGGACAACACTGTCTGCCGGTTTAGCAGAGTATCATTCATAGTGTCAGGGGTTGGCACTCTCCCACAGGGTAGGTCTTTGGTTGGGCATTCCCTCTATCTCTGCTCTATATTTAACCCTGCACATCTTGTAGGCAGAGTAAATTTAGGGTTGAAGATTTTTGTGGGTTGGTTGAAGTTCTCTTTCCTCTACAAAGAGATTTGTCTAGTTGGTGAGTGTTCTCTTCAGTCTCTATGGCCTCTGCTACTAGGAGTCTCTGCTTGAGTCCCCCTCATGTCCTCCCTGACTTAGGTCTCCAGCTTGTCACAGAGATACCTCCACACTCCGTTTCTTTTTTCTCTACGGCCCTTGGAGATCAACCCGGGGAGATCGAGGGCTATAGGAAACAGATCTTACTCCATGTTTTATGTCAGGTCTTTGTTTCCTTCTTGTTAAATAGGAATAACACCATTGAGTAAGTCTCGTAGTGACATCTAGTGTCTAAATCAGGTAATACAAAATATAAAAGGAATTCTTTTATTTTTAATATTAAAAATAAAATTTTAATTAAAAAAAGATGAGAGAAATGAAAAAAGGCTATTTCCTATTATCAGCTTTACAACATTTTTAGTTATGTGAAATAAAAGGAATTCTTATGTGCACATATATGAAAATGTCTGCACCACAGTTCAAGACAAAACAGGAAGATAATTTAATAAAATTCTAATATGCCAACATATGAGACATTGTTTTGATAGTGATTTTTTGTTTTAATAACCCTGCATTATTGTCTGTCTGAGCTTTAATGGCATTGTCATCTCAAAATTATTTATGAGACTCTATCACGTGACAGAAGAAATTGTAGCCACGGGAGATACTACAGTGCCTTTATTAAGAATTTTAACACTATACCTGGGAAAATTTATTTATGAGAAGAAACTTCAAAATATTGACATCCAGATGAAAATAAAAATCTGTGCAAAATATGCTGATGAAGAGATGCTAAAGAAGAGGCTATTCAGAATTCAAATGGGCTACTGAGAATAAAAGACGTTATAAATAAAGTCTTAGGGAGTAAGTCAATGGACATCCATATTTTCAAACATATAAAAGCATCTACTAGCTAATTTTAATATTAAAATCCATTCCATGAATTTTATCACCATTGTCATTTTTTTAAAGATTTATTTATTTATTATGTATACAGTGTCCTGCCTACATGTGTGCCTGCAGGCCAGGTCTCAATATAGATGGTTATGAGCCACCATGTGGTTGCTGGGAATTGAACTCAGGACCTTTGGAAGAACAGTTAGTGCTCTTAACCTCTGAGCCATCTCTCCAGTCCTGTCATTTTTTTTTTACTATTGATTTGTATCATCTTTGCAGAGCAAAATGCAAAATGTGATGGCATCTAGTCATCAGTAGAGTCTGTCCCCATCACGCTGTCCCTGTTGACTAATTGTTGAGGGACAAACATAGAGTGGAAGAGAACAAATTCCTCACTACCCAGTACCAGCAGTCACCACCTGCTGCCTGATAGCCAAAGAAAGCAAGCTCAGGCCCTCATCCCTTCCTAGGATCATGATAGTGCCCAGGAAGGCAGAGCCGCCCTGCTGACAGTTAGGACCTTTGTGCCCACATGAAGAGCAGAGGCCATTTTCTTCTACCAATTTTCTCTGCTTAGTAACCTTACCAGGTTCAAAGAGTACAGATTCTTGTACTGGCTAATGACCTGAAATTCCTGTTCCAGTTAAAGAGATCTAAACTTTTTCTAAGTCTGGATAAGATCTAACCTTTTGGCAAAAGACAGAAACTCATTAGAAATTCCTCAAGCAATACATATGTTATATTGAAAACGGCCACAATTGTAATACAGAGATTTTAAAATAAATTAAAGAAATGTCCCAGTATAGGTTATTAAGTACTATGCCATAAGTCAGACAAAGACATACATGAACTAAGAAATAATAGTTCTCAGCGCCCAAATGGTTCAAATTTAGTTTTAAAATGCCACCCTTTTCTTGTTGAAGAAATTTAGCATTAGCGAGGAGGAAAGCAAAAGTGGTGCCAAAAAAAATAAAATAAAATAAATAAACAAAAACAAAACAAAATAAAGCAACAAACAGTACATGGATTAGAAAGCAAAGAACAGAAGGGGGAGAGAATGAAATTCCTGTCTACTCTGGTTTCTGCACTCTGGCACTTTGTCAATCCTGGTCTCACTTTGTGCCTGTAATTTCAGTTCCTCTAAGATACCAAGCAAAATATTTCCTGCAACATTGCAGCTGAGCATTTATCAACTTCTGCCTCAGATGTTTCCCCCATTTTTAATCTGATTAAAAACCCATTGGTCCCCAGACTAAAACTTTGTATGGAAAATCGTTCTCTGGTCAGCTCTGCTTGCCCTTTACTCTGGTTTCTTCCTCTTTTCATTCATTCTTTTTTTTTCCTTAGAATTGTATATTTTTCTTCATAAATTTTATTTTTCTGCTTTTTACATGCCGATTATAGATCATAGAACCATCTCTCATCTCCACCTAGTCCCACCCTACCCCCCTCTTCTCCCTATCCCTCTCTCCTAGTCCTCAGAAAGTGAGAACCCTCCTCCCCTACCAGCTGACTCAGCCTATCAAGTTTCCTTAGGACTGCCCGAATTCTCTTCCTCCCTGGCCTGGCAAGGCCATGCCTCCAGGAGGAAATGATCAAAGAGCAGGCCACAGAGTCCATGTCAGAGACAGCCCCTGCTTCCCTTACTAGGGAAAACGCATGAAGACTGAGCTGTATATTGGCTACATCTGAGCAGGGGGCCTCTCCATACATGGTCCTTGGTTGGTACATCAGTATCCTCAGGCTTGCCTTGGCCCAGAGTTGTTGTCTCTGTTGGTCTCCTTGTGGAGCTTCTGTCCCCTCCCGGATCCTTAGATCCCCCAACTCTTCCATAAGATGTCCTGCACTCTGCCCAAAGTTTGACTGTGAGGGTCAGCATCTGCTTTGATTCCCTGCTGGGTTCAGTCTTTCACAGGGCATCTATGGTAGGCTCCTGTCCTGTTCCCTCTCGTAAACCGGTGTCTATTTTATTTGCCTTTCTGAATGAGAATTAAGCATCCTCCCTAGGGTCCTCTTTGTTACTTAGCTTCTTGAGGTCTGTGGATTGTCGTATGGTTATCTTGTATTATGGTTAATATCTGCTTATGAGTGATTATATACCACGCTTGTACTCAGGATGATCTTTTATAGGCCCATTCATTTGCCTGAAAATTTCATGATATCCTTGCTTTTAATAGGTGAGTAGTATTCCATTGTGTAGATGTATCACAGTTTCTTCATCCATTCTTCAGTTGAGGGACATCTAGGTTGTTTCCAGTTTCTGGCTATTATGTATAAAGCGGCTATGAACATAGTTGAGCAAATGTCTTTGTTGTATAGTTGAGCATCTTTTGGATATATGCCCAGGAGCGGTATAGTTGGGTCTTGAGGTAGAGCTGTTGCCAACTTTCTGAGAAAGCACCAGATTGATTTCCAAAGTGGTTTTACGAGTTTGCACTCCCACCAGCAGTGGAGAAGTGAGGAGGGTTCCCTTTTCTTCACAACTTCACCAGCATGTGTTTTCACTTGAAATTTTGATCTTAGCCATTCTGATAGGTGTAAGATGGAATCTCAGAGTCTTTTTGATTTTTGATGACTAAGGACATTGAGCATGTCTTTCAGTGCTTCTCCCCCATTCTATATTCCTCTGTTGAGAATTCTCTGTTTAGCTCTGTACTCCATTTTTTAATTGGACTATTTTGTTTGTTGGGGTTTAATTTCATGAGTTCTTTATATATTTAGAATATTAACCCTCTGTCAGATGTAGGGCTGATAAATATCTTTCCCCTGGTCTGTAGGCTGTCCTTTTGTTCTGATGACAGTGTCCTTTGCTTTTCAGAAGCTTTTCAGTTTCATGAGGTCCCATTTATTAATTGTTGAGACTGAGCTGTTGGTGTTCTGTTCAGGAAGTTGTCTCCTGTGCCAAAGAGTTCTAAGCTCTTCCCCATCTACTAGAAGTAGAGTATCTGATTTTATGTTGAGGTCTTTGATCCACTTGGACTTTAGTTTCATGCAGGGTGATAAATATGGATTTATTTGCATTTTTCTGCATGTAGAGATACAGTTAGACCAGCACCATTTGTTGAAGATGCTGTTTTTTTTTGTTTTTTTTGTTTTTTTGTTTTTTTTTCCATTTTATGGTTTTGGCTTCTGGGTCAAAAATCAAGTGTCTGTAGTTGTGTAGGTTTATTTCTGGGTCTTCAATTTGATTCCCTTGATCCACCAGTCTGTTTCTATGCCAGTACCATGGAGTTTTTATTACTGTTGCTCTAGAGTACATCTTGAGATCAGGAATGGTGATACATCCAGAAGATCTTTCGTTGGACAGGTTTTTGCTCTTCAGGGTTTTTCAATATTCCATGTGAATTTGATAATTGTTTTCTTTTAATGTCTGTAAAGAATTGTTTTGGAAATTTGATGAAAACTGCATTGAACCTGTAGATTGCTTTTGGTAAGATGGCCATTTTTACAATGTTAATCCTGCCAATCCATGAGTAGGAGAAATCTTCTGATTTTTTTTTTCAGTTTTTTTTTTTCTGCAGAAACTTGATGTTTTTGTTTGTTTGTTTTGTTTTGTTTTTTCATGCAAGTCTTTCACTTGCTTGAATAGAGTTACACCAAGGGACTTTATGTTTTTTTGTGGCTACTGTGAAAGGTGTTTTCCTAATTTTTTTTTTCTCAGCCTGTATGTCTTTTGTAGACAAGAGGGCTACTGATTGTTTTTGAGTTAATTTTGTATCCAGCCACTTTGCTGAAGGTGTTTATCAGCTGTAGGAGTTTTCTGATAGATTTAAAGAAAAAGAGTCGTTTATTTGCAATTCTTATATTTCTTCCTATTCTACCCCAGTCACTCCCAATACCCCAACATCAGGTAGAAGAGAGAAAGGGTTAATGGGAGAGGGGACACAGTTCTCATATCTGCTTCCTGCTGGTTAGGGTCATCAGGTTGGAGCCTGTCCACTCCTTGTTTCAGGAGATCTCCAACTTCTTGTCTCACTGCTTCAACAGCAACAGGAGCCATAGGGGGAACCAGCAGCAGCCTTGTTCTTTCTCAGTTACTCCATATTTTCGCTGCTCTGGCGTTTATTCTCTATCCAGATTCATGAGATTTTAACTATCTGCGACTGGCAAAGAGCTCCTCTCAGAGCCTGCAGGAGATAAGTATTTTGCTGCTGTGGACTATCTAAATCAGTCCCACTCGCCACACCTGGTATCAAAACAAAAACATGTTTCTATCTACAACACTCTTTCTTTGGGTTGGGGAAATTCTCTTCTATGATTTTGTGAAAACGTTTTCTGGGCCTTGGGTCTCTGGGCCTTCTATTCCTATTAATCGTACGTTTTGTCTTTTCATAGTGTCCTTGGTTTCTTGGATATTTTGTCAGGAATTTTTTTTAATTTAACATTTTTTTTGACAGATGCATCAATTTTTTCCATTGTGTCTCTTACACCTGAGATTCTTTCCTCCATCTCTTCTATTCTGTGGGCAATGCTTACCCCTGTAGTTCCTGTTTTCTTTCCTAAGTTCTCCATCTCCAGGATTTTCTTAATTTATGCTTTCTTTATTGTTTCTATTTCCATCTTCAGATCTTGAACCATTTTATTCCTTTCATTCACCTGTTGGTTTGTATTTTCTTGCATTTCTTTAAATGATTTGTTCAATTCCTTCACCTGTTTGTGTTTTCCTGTATTTCTTTGAGTGATTTAATCATTTCTTCTCTAAAGGCCTCAAACTGTTGAACTGTAACTTCCTGAATTTCTTTAAGAATTTTATTTGTTTTTTCTGTTACCATCTTCATAAGCATGTACTTAAGGTCATTTTCTTGTGTTTCAGTTGTGTTATTTTATCCAGGGCTGCTTGCCTCAGGATAACTGGGTTCTAGAGATGCCATATTGCTCTGGATTTTGTTGATTGTGTTCTACGTTGGCCTTTAAGCCATCTGTCTCTAGTATTGGCTGGTAGTCCCTGGTGTCAGCTACGGTTCTAGGGGGTTCGAGAACAGCCCTGGGCAGGAAGTTGGATGTTCCTTCAGGAGCCCTCCTCAGATTGGTGAATATGGTCTTGTACTGGCATGTAGTTCTCAGGAAATTGCCCTGTGGCTCTCCTCAGATGTATGATCCTAAGGACTGAGTGGACTCAGGAGCAAGGCGGATATCCTGTTGCCAGGGGAAATCTCAGAGTCAGCCACCCCAATACTGGCTTTCTTGCTCTGAGGTTAAACAGCTCCATCTGATCAGACACTTTGGTCAAACATTGTGCTTGCTGAGTGCAGCCATTTTGAAGAACCTGTGAGCCCAGAGGTCTGGCTGGTCTCCTTTTAATGGATCCTGAGAGTCAGGAGGCCTTAGGTTGGAGCCCTGTGCCTCCCCTACCCTCCCACCCCAGGTACCTAAGGTATCCACAGGATGGTGAATGGGTAGGTGGCCAGAGGCTGAGACTGCTCTCAGGTGGGAAGCTGAAAACTTCTCCAGGATTAGCTGGGTGACCTGAGGTTGGATCTGCTTATTTCTCTCCCTGTTTGCTCTCCTGTCACCTGAAGCATAGATGCTGGCATTTTTTGGTCCATAGCTGCTTGTGGGGTGGCTGTGCAATCACTGCTTCCTGGCCGTCCAGATAGCATGCTCAATCAGGACTGCCATCCTGGATCTCTATGCTCTTACTCTCTGTCTCTTATTTCTTGTTTCATAGCACTTTAAAAATCATAAAACATATTCCTTTGATAACCGTCTTCACTGCAGCCTTGTGAGGACAGAGAACAGCTCTACTTTCTATTGTGCTATTGTGCTTGTTGCATGTGTCACACCAGATTCCTGATGCATCTCAGACACTCTATAAACATTTCCATATGAAGAGGTAGATGATGAAACCATTTCCAAACTCTACATATTCATCTTCATCACCAGCCCCTAACTTTAGTATCTCTAAGATCCAAGTAAAATGATACTCAAACTAATTTTTGCATTTTCATGACAAGTGTGTGAAGGGGCATTCAGTGATTTGCTCTATTTGAGTTGATAACAAATGCTTTTCAGTAAAAATGGCCATCCAACCGTAGTGTTGACATCAAGAATCAATATATATGTGTGTGTGTGTGTGTGTGTGTGTGTGTGTGTGTGTGTGTGTGTGTGTGTGTATCACAGCACAGGGCTCGGCTATATAGTTCATAATTCAGTTAATATCAGCTTTTTGTGTTATGATTTCTAAAGCACTTGCTTTTTTAAAAAAATGAAGGAAACAATGTCACTGAAAGAAAAACTGTTAGTCTCTGATTATTTATCCTTTAATCCAATGTGATTATTATTTGGAAGAACAACAACATTAAAACAATATTGGCATCTACCCCAGAGGGCCTCTGAAAGAATCTAACTACCAGGGTATCTAAGCAGATGCTGAGACTCATAGCCAAACTTTGGGCAGAGTTCAGGAAATATTATAGAAAAGGGGGAGAAAGAAAGACCTGAAGGGGAACTCAACAGGGCCAAAAATCTGGGCCCAGGGGGTGCTGCAGAAACTATTTTGCCAACGAAGAACCTTTCATGGAAAGGACCCAGACCCCTTGTTCATATGTAGACCATAGACAGCTCAGTCTCCATGTGGGTTCCCTAGTAAGGGGAGCAGGGGCTCTCTCTGATATGGACTCAGTAGCCAGCTCTTTAATCACACCCCTCTGGAGAGGGGTGGGGACAGCCTTGCCAGGCCACAGAGGAAGAGGATGCAGCTAGTCCTCATGAGACCTGATAGGCTAGGGTCAGATAATAGGGAAGAAGGACCTCCACTATCAGTGGACTAAGAGAGGGACGTAGAGGAAGGTGAAAGAGGGAGGATGAGACTGGGAGGAGGTGAGGGAGGGAACCACAGCCAGGATACAAAGTGAATAAACTGTAATAATTAATAACCAATAAAAAATAAAAAAATAAGATTGTGGAGGTTGTAGAGATGGCTCTTTGGTTAAGAGCACTTACCTTTTGTGTAAAAGACCTGAGTTCGGTTCCCACCACTCCTGTCAGATTATCACAACTACCTGTAGCTCCAGCATCACAGGGTCTCTCTCTATATATACATATATATGGTTTTTCGAGACAGGATTTCTTTGTGTAGCCTTGGCTGTGCTGGACTTGCTTTGTCCACCAAGCTGGCCTGGAACTCACAAAGAGGTCTGCCTCTACCTCCCTGAGTTCTGGGATTACAGGCATGTGCCTCCTCATCCAACTATGTATTTGTAATAGATTTTTAATTGTTCCAGATGCACAACATTAAGCCATTCTTCAACAATATCTAATCAGAGAAACACAAGAGTCTTATACCTCACTCTCTTTATCATGAAGCCACCAACATGAGTGAAATAAAAGCTTTGGGAATATTGAAGAAAAGAAATATGAAGTTTGGAAAAGTGGCACAGATACCTCTCTCACCTCCTGGCTGTCATTGCCATCATGTCATTGCCATCATGGATCTTAGAGACACTAAAGTTAGGGGCTGGTGATGAAGATGAGTATGTAGAGTTTGGAAACAGTTTCATCATCTACTTCTTTTTTGTGCTTTTTTGTCACAGAAAGTGACAAAAAAAAGTCTTGCAACAATTCAGAGTAGACATAAGATTTTATGTGAGCTGTAATGCATGAAGTTGAGATAGATTTTACAATGCCCACTGTTACTAAACAGCTAAGAATGTTCAAGATGCCATTCACTCTTGTTTTTAAAGACGCGGATGCAGAACTCAGGGATTTATGCGCGTGAAGAACTCATTCAGACTTCACGGTTCATGCATTAGTTACTTCTCTTTTGCTGTGAGAAGATACGACGACCGGAACAGCTAACAGAGTTTGTAACGAGAGTTTATTTGGCTTACGGTTCCGGAAGAACAGCCCACCATGCTTGGTAGGCATGGCAACAAGCAGAAGGTACAGCTGGCTGCAGAAACGTGACACTGAGAACAAACACAAGTTCGCTGCATTGGAAGTAAGGCTAGGCCATCGTATAGTCTCAAAGGATGCCCCTGGTATTCCAAGTGGCATGCTTCCTCCAGAAATGATGCACTTCCTGAACTTAACTAAACAGTACCATCAACTGAGGGCCTAGTGTTCACATGCCTAAGCCTATGAGCGAATTTTCTCATCATACCACTACAGTTAACATGCAAACATAACTTTTAATTTACTGTGATTTTTATGGGCAATATTTTTGTGTGTCTTTTTAAAAAGTCTCCATTTTACAATTTATTTTTTTTTATAAAATTTATTTATTTTATTAATTACACTTTTTTTTTTTACTTCTTATCCCAGCTGTAGCCCTCCCGATCATCCCTTCCCAACCCTACTGTCCCACCCTCTTCTCCTCCCATGCCCCTCCCCAAGTCCATGGATAGGAGAGATCCTTCTCCCTTTCCATCTGATCCTAGCCTGTCAGGTCTCATCAGGACTGGTTGCATTGTCTCCCTCTGTGGACTGGTAAGGCTTGTCCCCTTTCAGGGGAAGGTGATCAAAGAGCCAGCCACTGAGTTCATGTCAGAGACAGTCCTTGTTTCCCTTACTAGGGTAAGCACTTGGACACTGAGCTGCCATGGGCTACATCTGTGCAGGGGTTCTACGTTATCTCCATGCATGGTCCTTGTTTGCAGTATCAGTCTCACAAAAGACTCCTGTGCCCAGATATTTTGGATCTGTTGCTCTCCTTGTGGAGCTGCTGTCCCCTCCAGGTCTTTCTACCTCCCCCTTCTTTCATAAGATTCCCTGCACTCTGCCCAAAGTTTGGTCATGAGCCTCAGCATCTGCTTTGATACCCCGCTGGGTAGAGTCTTTCAGAGGCCCTCTGTGATCAGCATCTGTCCTGTTCCTTGTTTTCTCGCTCTTCCAATATCTGCCCTGTTTGCCTTTCTGAATGAGGATTGATCATCTTACCCAGGGTCCTCCTTCTTGCTTAGCTTCTTTAGGTGTACACATTTTAGTATGTTTATCCTATATTATATGGACAATATGTTAATGATTGAAGCTGTGATTTTTTTCAAGGTCTGAGTTCTTCTTTAAATTCAGCATACCAATCTTATTTTATTTACAAATCCACTAAATTTTAACAATAATTTACAGGACTTTTTACAATGTTTATTTTATGTTATGTTAATTAAATACTCTAAAAATTTAAGACAGCTATTATAAATTGAATACATTATAATAAATGTTAGGTACTTCATGTATTTAATGGATCTTCTTTGTTTCTTTAAATTAATTCTAATTTAATTCTAAGTGTCTAATAAATTTAATTTATCATTATGGAGAGTCTAATTGTCATCTACATATTTCAGTACTGGAAAATATGAAGATAATAAATAATTTATTATTAAAACCCAAAACATGAAATTGATTACTAAATTATAGAACTTACATAAGCATTAATACTATCTGAATTTTATATATATATTAATTAGAGTTTATTCACTTTGTATCCCATATGCATTGCCTGCCCTCATTCCCTCCCATCCCACCATCTCTCTCTCATCTCCTCCCATACCTGTTTCCAAGTCCACTGATAGGCGAGGTTCTTCTCACCTTCCATCTGACCCTAGCTTATCAGTTCTGATCCCATCTGATTTTCTTTTAAACAAAACACTTAACAGTTTTGATATAGTAAATAAAAATCAAATTCTTATTGCTGATTAATTCCATTATGTAGACATTTCCATGTTTAAACTTGAATTTTAAAATGTGCCTTCTCAATTTTGGAGTATTTGTGTGGATATATGCTTTATTTACATGTGCATATGCTCATGTAAATGGAGGCCAGAGTCAAACTGTAAATGTTTTTCACTCTTAATCTCTGATTAATTTTTCAGGTAGTATTTTACTTAACCCGTAGTCCACAGCCTTACCTGGATTGGTTGGGGAGCAATCTCCAGGGGTTCTCCTGTTTCTTACTCCCCAGTGTTAGGATTTTAGGTGCTTTGATGCTGGACCAGGCCACTTAATTATTTTATTAACACTTTAAAAACTACTCTGACAGGACTGTTCTCAGGGCTTCTCAGTTTTGAAGATCGTTAGTCTCTTAGGCTTTAAATCTGGATATTTTAACATTGGATGTACATTGGTAACTCTTTGCAGTGTGGCACTTTAAGTTCAGCTGGCCTAATAACAGTAATGCTGCAGGTACACATAAACAACTAATGAAAGAAGGAAAATAGCATCAAGAGTATAAACAAGTTTTAAAAAGTAAGATATTTATAATTATAAAAATTTATAAAGAATTTTTAATTGGTATTTTCTTCTACTCTAGGTGTTAAAGCATGAGCTCTGTGGGCTTGAAAGATGGCTCAAAAGTTAAGAATGCTTTAAGATCTTCAGAGGACCCAATTTAAATTTACAGCTGCTACACTGATACACTTCAAGAAGGTCTAGCTACTCTGGTCTCTATCTGCACCCACACAGTTATACATCATAAAAATTCTTTAAAATATAGACATACTTCTAAATCAATGGCAGGATTCGTTTTGATAGTAATTGTTATTGATAGTGAAAGCTATCAATGTGTAGATTCACATTCTGATGAGAGGACAAATCTGTTCATGGAATGGTAGCTGAGAATTCATGGATTTGACTAGTCTGTAGAACACTGCAGTTTATCAGATGAACCATTACACCAACATTCTATTTTGTCAGGCAAAATAGACACTAAAATGATGGGCCTCCCTTTAAAAAAAATTCTTCGAAGGTGTGCTAAATGACTTGGATGGTTAGGTCCAACAATTTAAAAATGAAAACAAATTAAGATATTTTTTTATATAAAAGCCTTAAGAAACCATACATTATCCCTAAGTTTATGTAAAGCACTGCATTATCCTATTTTTCAGTGCCTATGTTTGAAAGATAAAGAAGTTTGTTTATAGAAGCATTATGGAAAATAAAGATTTTTTAAAATTTTAATTTAATTTTATTTTTAATTACACTTTATTTACTTTGTATCCCCCCTCTAGTTCCCTCCTTCCTCCCCTCCCAATCCTTCTCTTCCTTCCCCTTCTCCACGCATGTCCCTTCCCAAGTCCACTGGTAGGGGAGGATTTCTTTTTCTTCCTTCTGATCCTAGTTTGTTAGATCTCATCAGGAGTGACAGCACTGTCTTCCTCTGTGGCCTGGTAAGGCTGTTCCCCACTCAGGGGGAGGTGATCAAAGAGCAGACCAATCAGTTCATGTCAGAGGCAGTCCCTCTTCCCATTACTGTGGAACCCACTTGGGCACTGAACTGCCATGGGCAGCATCTGTGCAGGGGTTCTAGGTTATCTCCATGCATGGTACTTGGTTGAAGTATGAGTCTCAGGAAAGACCCCTGTGTTCAAATTTTTTGGTTCTCTTGCTCTCCTTGTGGACCTCCTGTCCTCTCCAGATCTTACTATTTCCCACTTCTTTCATAAGATTCCCTGCATTCTGCCCAAAGTTTGGCCATAAGTCTCAACATCTGCTTTGATAGTCTGCAGGGCAGAGCCTTTCAGAGGCCTAAAGATTTTTTTTAAAAGCATAACACTATATGTTTTCTTGGGCAATGTAGCAATGACCATATTCTTAGATGACATATTCTGTCTTTGTAACATTCTGTGATTTTGATTCTTGTCTTCTGAAATGTATTTGCATGAATGTATCTATATAGTACTTTGTGGTTTTTAAGTGATTTCCTAAAAAAAATGTTTCTACAAATTCAATAAAGTGGTTACATTTTTAAAAAGTGATTTGATTTTCTTTAATATTTATTCCAAACTTCATATTCATGAATAATCCAATGGCTGTCACCCCTGAATTCAGACTACGGACTTGTTCAAAACAATTTCTTGTAATATTTTAGGCTTTTGCAACTTTCCCTCCATTTATTGTTTGTATTTTTCTGGTGTCAGCAGATCTATGACACTTTGCCTGAAATCCTAAGCAGAAACTGCATGTATGTCCTTACAGTTATCAAGAAGATACTGAGGACTAGGGAATATATTTATTTACAGCAAGTGGACTTGGGCAAAGGGTACAGTTTCTACCTATAGAAGTGATAAGTCTAGCATTAAAGAGCATTGGAATAGAAGCAGTTCAACTCAGCCGTATAAGTTTCAAGCTACATGGTATTTTCAGTAAAGCCATAGAGCTAGATAAAATTGTATGTCAGAATATTCTTTTTATAATAATGTGCTTCCTTTTCACAGTCTCTTATGTGTATAGAAATAGCATACTTTGGCCATATTAACCCCCTATTACCCACTATTTTCTTCTATGAGACCTTTTACACTATAGCAATGGGCAGGATATAGCTGGGTCAAATGATAGTTCTACTTTTCGTAGATTTCCCCAGTCGTGGACTAATTTATATTCCGACAGTGAGTAAAGGTTCCCTTTACCCACATTCTTGCCAGCATTTGTCATTTGTTTTCTTGAGGGTAGCCCTTCGGGCCTAAGATGGAATGTCAGTGTGGCTTTGATTTCATTTCCTTAATGTCTAAACATGTTGAACGGTTATTTTTTTCCTAATATTTTTTTCTAATCTGTTTCTAAATGATAGTACTTTTATGTTCCAAACATTTTGAAGTAGTTTCAAAATGCTTTGTCCTGATTTCCGGTTGCTTTTTAATGCCCAAGCATTTTTAACATTCTGTCAGTATTTCACTGTTTACAGAATCAATAGAGTCTTTCTGCCTTGTTTTCCTTTTCAAAAATCTTGTGAAGGACATGCCTTCCTTTCAAATAACACTGTTTCTTTTGCTTTTGATACTTTTCCAGATAGACTTCCACAACAACTCAATAGAGTAAATGCTTCTGCGAACCATGTATACTTCACAATTTTTAACCAGTAAAAGTGACTACTTCTTTTCATTCTCATATCAATTTTTAAACATTTTAAAGTAGCAGAAAAGTAAGGGGTACACTCATTTAGATATGTGTAAAAATAATACGTGTATTATTGAATACAGTATTATTAGAAATTATTTATTGACTAAAATAAAAGAAAATATTAGGTAAAAATAAATAGAAAGCCTCCTAAACAAAAAAAAAAACAAAAGGAAAATATATTCAATAGAAAACTAAAAAAAAAAAAAAAAAAAAAAAAAAAAAAAAAAAAAACAAGTATGAAAAAGAGGATTTCAAATGGGCAGTAGACTTTGGAAGAACTCCTTTATTTTATTCATTACACGAAAAGGAAAGTTCGTTTATAAGGGTATGGAGAAGCAAGACTTACAAGAACCTTGTAAGGGTTGTACAATAGTTCTTCAGTCAACTGAAAATTTCCAAGACATGTAAAATCCAGATGATATGGAACAGGAATCTCTGAGGAAGCACAATTACTAAAGCTCAAGAACTAGACATGTTAGACAACATACAGTAGATGTAAAGAGAGGAGAGAGGAGAGAGAGAGAGAGAATTGGCTATGTGTAAAAAAAACCTAATAAAAAGGAAAGGAAAGATTTTTTTTTATGACATGAACTCAGTGGCAGGCTCTATGATCACCTTCCCCCGGGGGTGGCAGCCCTGCCAGTCCACAGTGGAAGACAATGCAGCCAGTCCTGATGAGACCTGATAGGCTAGGGTCAGAGGGAAGGACCTCCCCTTTCACTGGACTAGGGGAGGGGATTGAGAAGACAGAGGGAGGGGGGATTGGGAGGAGACTAGAGAGGGGGCCACAGTCAAGACAACAAATTGAATAAATTGTAATAAATGATAATAATAGGAAATAAAATTAAATTTAAAAAAAGGAAAGGCAAGGAAAAGAAATGACCGCTCCTAATGGAGCGCTTCTGCAGCCCCCACCTCTATCCTGGACTTTTGCGCATCGGGGAATCTGCCACCATATTGACATTTGTGTACCTGCTGGACTAATCTTTGACACAACGCAGGGAAATTACTAAAACATTCTCTGGTCTTGTTTCCACTTGTAAAAAAATTAAAAATATTCCCACACTCTAAACAGCTAGTTAAATCTAAGTTACAAATCCTAATAACTCAAGAAATAGAATGAAAAAAAAAATATAGTGGCATGGATAATATCTTTTTTTAAGTTAGCTAATTTTGACTTCTTTAATCATTATTTCTCGTTTTCTTTGTAAAAGACTCCCTAAACTAAGGGTGGGAATCCTTACAAAGGAAACGGAGGAAACGGGGGGGGGGGGCATAGTCAGAGGCAGATACATCTGGGAGAGTTCAGAGTAGTCACGATCTTGAACCATGTGCAGAGAGGAGAAGGGGAAGGGAGAGAGAGGCACCAGGTACTGCAGCCAGGAGGCCAAATGTAGGGGGAAAAAAGGAAAAGAGAGACAGGCAACCAAAATGTCTGGATTTGATGGGGAAGAGCTTCTGGGGAAGGTTAACCCAGGCCCTGGGCTCCAAAGTTCAGGACAGAGAGTAGAGTTTGCCAGCCATACCCTGTAGAGGTAGGGACTGTATAGGTAGGAAGAGCCTGGAGGCCAGTTAGCTTTGATATGTTAAATAGGCACCTCAGCCACTTGTCCTAGGTTTGAAACTTAACAGTGTGGAACACTTAAAATTAACAACTATCGCTCTATTGGCCAGTGGTCAAGCATGGTCCAGTGGTTTGCTGAAGCCTGTTCCTTCCAGCTTACACGAAGCAAATTGGCAACTCTTTTCAAGACACACTGCATAAGATATAAACTGTCTTAAATTGGCCACAGTGGGAGTATATACATCATGAAATTCATTCAGCAAATGCTGTAAATTAAGACTAATCTTTCCATCGAAGATTTTTTAGCACACCATATTGTAGCTAAAAAACACAATTCTGGAGAAAAAAAGCCTATAGGAGTATAAATATTAGATGATTCAACTACAGAATTTTTCAAACCCTACAATGCTAACTCAGCCTAGGCAATAGATCAGAAAAGGACAACCGTTGATGCTCTTCATTATGAAGATAGTGATAGCAAGGTGAAGAGGTGTTCTGGTGTTCTACTAACATTCTGTTTCCTGGCCTTGATGTTGAATGAGCGGTGGGTTTACTCATCATTTTATAACCATTTATATGTGCAGGCTAAACATTTTCTTAAAATACTAATTAATAAAGGCATAGCATGATATTTTGTATTTAAAAATTTCTGGTCATCCATACAAGAAAAGTCTCAGTGATTGTGGTACCTCCATATGGGAAGAAATTACAATACAACAAGGAGAGTAGTGCAAAATGGCACATAAGCTTTTTAATTCTTATCTCTCTTTATGTATTTTTAAAAAATATATAGCAATAAAAATAAATTGGAAATACATATTTTACTTATATATTCCAAATTTACCTTTTCCAAAATGTATTCTCTACTGTTTTCTTCCTTACCAAGAAAGATTGCTAATTTCTATTTATCCAACTTCCAAAGCAAAGAAACTTACCTGAGAAGTTTCCTTCCCAAGGACACCTTTAGTTTACGCAATCTTCCACAAAGAAAATGAGAAATATAACAATTAAACACAAGGACATCATGGAATTTTCAGGCAAATGATGGGAACTAAAAAAGATCATGCTGAGTGAGGTATCCCAGAAGCAGAAAGACACACATGATATATACTCACCTACAAGTGGATATTAGACATATAATATAGGATAAACTTATTGAAATCTGTACACCTAAAGAAGCTAAGCAAGAAGGAGGACTCTGGGTAAGATGATCAAGCCTCATTCGGAAAGGCAAATGGGACAAACATCAGAAAAGGGAGAAAACAGAGAACAGGACAGGAGCCTATCACAGAAGGCCTCTGAAAGACCCTACCCAGCAGGGTATCAAGGCAGATTCTGAGACTCATAGCCAAACTTTGGGCAGAGTTCAAAGAATCTTATGAAAGAAGAGGTAGAGAGAAAGACCTGGAGGGGACTGGAGCTCCACAGGGAGATCAATAGAACCAAAAAATCTGGGCACAGGGGTCTTTTCTGACTGATACTGCAACCAAGGACCATGCATGGAGGTAACCTACAACCCCTGCACAGATGTAGCCCATGACAGCTCAGTCTCTAAGTGGGTTCCCTAGTAATAGAAACAGGGACTGTCTCTGAAATGAACTCAGTGGCTGGTTCGTTGATCACCTCCCCCTGAGCGGGGAACAGCCTTATCAGGCCACAGAGGAAGACAATGCAGCCACTCCTGATGAGAACTGATAGGCTAGGGTCAGAGGGAAGTGGAGGAGGACCTTCCCTAAACATGGACTTGGAGAGGGGCATGGGAGGAGATTAGGGAGGGAAGGTTGGATTGGGAGGGGATGAGGTAAGGGTCTACAGCTGGGAAACTAAGTAAATAAACTGTAATTTATAAAAAATTAATTGATTAATAAAAAAGAGAACAAGAAATAATTACTGAAGAAGTGAAATTTAGGTAATAGTAAAACAGATATTATCACGTATCTATGCCCCTATATTTTATTTAATTCTATTTCTTGGGTTATAAGGATTTGTAATTTATAGAAGTAGTTTAGAATGTGAGAATATTGCGTTTACAAAGAGAAGAGAAGGCCAGAGAATATTATAGTAATATTATAGTAATTACTATGGTATATTATAGTAATATTAGTATAGTAATATTATAGAATATTATAGCAGTTTCCCTGTGGTGTGTCAAAGAGTCCAGCAGGTATACAGGTGGTAATGTGGTGGCAGATTTCCTGATGTGCTTAGGACCAAGATGAAGGTAGGGATTGCAGCACCTGTAGTCTGTAACCTAGGAGTAGGAGCTCAAGACTGAACTATAGCTGTATTTGACAAGGTGTACCCCAAAAAATCAGAACAATGTGAACCATTAATAACAAGAACATGGCTGAGGCCATGCAGAATAGCACACTGCTCAGGGCCAGTGAGTATCAGCTGAAGGTTGAGGTGCAGCAGGTCATTGCCTTTTCATCTTTTGTATCCCTTATGGTGCTCATCTCCATCTCTTTGGTGCTTTAGATCTGAGAAGATATGCTCCTCATCTTCCTAAAGCGTGACCTTAACAACCTGGCTAAGCATGCCAAGCTTAAGAGCTTGGCTATTGTCCAGGTTTATCACCTTAGTAGTCAACACCCTCATCATCATCATCCTTAGGGTCAAAAAGGCTGTAATGGACATGGTGTCCTGGCAGCCAGATGCTATGAGTCTAGTTCCTGCTCTATAGCCCAACCACCAGAATCCAGAAGCTCCTGTGTCCTTGAACAGCTATCTTAACTATGAGTAGCACTCCAAGGAATCATGAAAACTCAAGCTAGACTATGTTGGAGGGTAGTCTGCAGAAAGCACCCATCCAATTTGTAAATGCCTTGTGGGAGACCACTCCTGGAGGTGAGGACTGGATGCAAGGCTTTGAAAACCAGATCTAGACAATCTCAAGACCAACACCCAGAGAAGACTCACCCCCATCCAAGGACATTCAACAGGTCGACTCTTCTGTATCAGAACGTTATAGAAGGACAAGGACATGCCCCATCTCTTTGCCTGTAAACCAGAGTTTTTACTTCTCATGGTCCCCTACAGGTTTTCCTGATGACAACTGCCTCTGCCTTCCTAAACCAGGGATAACACAGATGTCCACTGGCTCCAGGCTCATGCCTGGTCTTTAGCTGCCCATAACAGCTAAAGGTTGTGCTGGCACTTTTTTCCACCAGCAACAACTGGGCAGCACCCTATCCCTGTACTCAGGGCACCATGACCCAGCTCTCTAATCTGCAATAACAATAAAGTGTGTAGGGGGGAGGTATGTGAAAGCCAATGATCCAATTTTACCAGGGTCTAGCTCCAAAAACGATTAAGGACCTCCACCACAGGTAGCCATGGATGACTGCATGGAGCTGTCTCTTTTTTCTGCAACAGATGGAAATCACTGAATTAGGTCTATTTGTTATTGGTATTCAAGGTTGGGCCAGGTATATCAAAATAATGAAAATAAGATCTTATGTAGATTTACATTTAAGATGTTTTTATTCAGACCAGGGACTGTAGAGAGATATATTTCTAAGACTGACCGGAGGCCACCTCAACGAGGGTACTCAAGGGTCAGGATGTATGTTCTGGGATCACCTTTATAGTTAGTGTCTCAAGAAGGGTGGGGAAGACTGGTTATAGGGGATGCAGTTTGGGTGGTTCTCTATTTTGATTGATGGTGTCACATATTTTCTACTGTATATGTTTCTTCCTATAATACATTTAATTTTAATCATATGAATGTCCAATTACACATAGACACAAGGTGCTATTCTTTATAAAAGTTATTATAGGACAGAATTTTGTCTTACCATTCTTCCAAAACCAATTTCAGTTGGATTCACTATCCTGCTCATCATATTCAGGTACATTGGGGAAGAACTTGAATAGAACGTATCTAGATGAAATTATTACCAGGAGCAGAGAAATTTAGACGGCTGTTCAGAGATTTGAGGACATGTAGGGGAGGGGAGGGGACTGAGGGAGTTCAGGTCGGAGACTGAGGGAGCGCTGACCATTCAGTGTGCATTGTTTGGATGGTAGGATGTGGATTCCTGTCTTTCCATGATGGCCCATGGTGGAGTATTATACATTTTACGCGGACATAATGGGATTAGCACACCAATTACATTATTACAAAGGGGGTGATGGTATGAGTAAGCACCCCAAGGAAAGGCAACTCACCTACTTGCCCGCCTTGCTTTTATTCTGAATGTTTTTCTTTTATTATTTTAAAAGGATCTTTATACTAGTGCCTCTTCAAGATTGGGCAGAAAAAGGTCTCTGTGCAGCTAGTTCATTCACCCATACTCATTTCATGCATATTGTTTGCCGAGTACTTGCCAAGAACAATCTTCATCCCTGTCGTAGATTTTATAGACTTTTCTAAGAGATGATAAGAGGTTACTAAAACATTCTTTTTTTATTTAATTTCATTTTTTTCTGATAAGTTGCATTTTATTAACTCTGTATCCCAGCCGTGTCCTGCTCCCTCATTCCCTCCCAATCCCACCCTTCCTCCCTCATCTTGTGCCCCTTTCCAAGTCCACTGATAGGGGAGACCTCCTCCCCATTCATCTGATCCTGTTTTATCAGGTATCTTCAGGACTGGCTGAAAAGCCCTCCTCTGTGGCCTAACAGGACTGCTCCTCCCTTCGGGGGTGGGGAGACCAAAGAGCCAGTCATTGAGATCCTGTTAGAAATAGTCCCTGTTCCCCTCACTTTGGGAAACCAATTGGTTACTGAGCTACCACAGGCTACATCTGAGCAGAGGTTCTAGGTTATATCCATACATGGTCCTTGGTTGAATGTCAGTCTCAGAAAAGACCCTGTGCCCAGATATATTTGGTCCTTGTGGAGCTCCTATCCTTTCCCCATCTGACTAACTCCTCTTCTTTCTTATGATTCCCTGTACTCTGCCAAAGGTTTGGTCATGAGTCTTTGCTTTGAAAACACTGCTAGTTAGAGTCTTTCAGATGCGCTCAGTAGACTCCTGTCATACGTTCAATGCACATCCCATCTGTCTTTCTAAATGAGGATTGATCATCTTACCCCATGTCCGCTCAATTGATTATCTTTTTTAGGTGTATAGATTTCATTATGTTTGTCATATCTTATAGGTCTATATAAGTGAGTATATACCGTGTAAAACATTCTCTTTAGATACCTAATCTATCTAAATCTATTACTGCTGCACTAAGGATAGAAAGAGGATATTGAGGTTTCAGTTTAATTTATCTACCTAGGCACAAAATGTGTGTGTGTGTGTGTGTGTGTGTGTGTGTGTCAGAGGACAAAACTTTAAGGGGAATAGAGTTTAGCAAGAAGTTATTTTAACACAAACGTAAGCAAAGGATTAACAGAAAGAAGAGCTCTTAGCGGACTGGAACTGCACACTCACGTGTGTAAGTGTTATCTGTTCAGGATGAAGCCTCTCCCATCACTCAAACAAGGTCTATTGTGGTTAACACGGATGATTAAGCACGAACAGCGGGTCCGTAACACTCCCCCGAATACAGGAATACAGGCTGTACTATTTGGCACGTTGTCTTTTCTTTCTGACGTTCTTGCTTATCTCTCCAGCCCTGTCAGAACAGTTGCAGAGAGAAAACGTGAAGTGTCCCCCGAAAGGAGGCCTGCCGGGTTTTCTTTTCAGCAGGCAGATGTCTCCTTAGCCTAACTGCAATTGGTTCAGAGTAAGCCAGAAATATCAGGAGGCGGAGAAAGTCTTGGGAACGACTTCTGTTCCCCAGGGTAGTAGTGGAAGGAAACTTCAACCGCAGCTGCGGGGCCACCGGAGAGAGCTGGTGAGGAAGGAAGGACAGAGTTACCGGGGATGTGGAACCCGCTGCAGGACACCGGCTCCACGGTGGCCGCCGGAAGCCGCCAGCGCTGGATCTGCGCGGGGGCACTGGTGCTGGCTTTCTCCGGAACCTTCATCATTGGCTTCGTCTTCGGTAGGGCGCATTTGCGGGGCCAAGCTGGGTCTGCTCCGGAGGCGACCCTGGTGGTGGCTCTCCCTGGATGCCTTGATCCGCATGGGGCAAGACGGAAGTAGTTCTTGAGAGTTAAGCACAGGTTTGCCGGGGTCTGTGTAGGATCGAGTTTTGAAAAAGCTGCTTGTGGGATTGATTTGCACAGATTAAAGTCAGATCTAAAAAACAAAACTCCCAAAACCCCCAGAAAGGAGAGTTTTGACCCACTGGAACCCTGCCACACTTCTCCCGACAGATCCCTAGGGGTTTCTGGTCCAGATCTTTCGGAGAGGTTGGCATTGAGTGACTTGCCTGCTTGGGGGTTTAGTGAAGCCCATCCCTGGGCATTTCAGGGGATCAATGTGCAAGGAATCTCTTTCTGGTCACATTCTTCCTTGGGCATAACAGAGAGTCATTCTGGGAAACGTGAACTAATGTCAGCACTCCCTGAAAACATCCTTAGCAGGGAGGTCTTTGCGCTTAGTTCAGATTTAGCCCAACTCTGTAAGAAACCTTGAGCCGCACAGGCTAGCTGACTTATGAATTCAGAGTTTGTATCACTAATACTCATTTACTGTGAAAAAGTTACGATGTCTTTTTCAATCTTAGCTTCCCCAGTCTTTATAATGAAGCTAATATGAGCACCTAATAGATAATAGAACCTGAAACAGCATTCAAAGCTCTGTTAGAACACTGGGTCTTGAGGACATCGGACCTGATTCTAACTGGACTTTAGCAGACAGGACAGTCTAAAGTGTTGTCATACATTTATCTTTGCTTTGAGTTATGAATCACTTCTCTGGGATTTATAAAAACAGTCTATGGACCAATAGCGAAGCCCCGAGCCAAGACTTGACTCTTAGCTATCAAAAAGGTATTAGTAGCTACCCATGGTTGTTGTGGGGCTTCAATGAGAGATGTGCTCAGAAAGAGGAATTGAATTGAATTTCTCTAATTTTAGTTTAAAAGCAAGAAACAAGGGTTGGGAAGGCTAGCACTGGATTCAAAGGCTACATGTTTCTACTTTGTTACCTCCACTGTGATCCTTGTTCACAACGATCTTGTTCAGAGCAAAGACTGTTAATTTCGTAGTGTTCTCCCTCCCCCACAGGCCTCTATCTTTTTCATTTGTGATTTGTTTTTCAGACCTTGGCTTTAATCTATCATTCTCACGGTGTTCTTCCCTAATCTCACAGTCAACTCCAGTTACTTTTGTACGCAGAAGGAATATTAAAATTCTTTTTTATTTTTATTTTATTTTTGCCTAACCACCTGTTTCAATGTGCATGTTTATGCACCTGTGTGTTTGTGCATGTGTTGTTAATACTGGGAAAGCTCTATCAAGGTTGCCAGGGTAACCTTCTTTATTCCCAGGTCAGGTACTCTGCAAGGGTTTACAGATATATATGATGAGGTCCCTCTCAGATTTAAATCATTTTATGAGGCCAGAGGCAAAGGTGCTGGTTATAAACTGTCTGGCTTTCTGTGCACTGGATTTCTTACCGGGATGTCCAGTACATTGTAGTTTTCTGCAGCTTTCCAAACTTCAATTTCTCAAGCATATTTCAGGTGGAAACAAAATATCAACATATTTTGTTTTAGTTTCAATTTCAAAGCAAACTAAAAATCTGAGGCTTTTTTTCAATGCTTTGAGACAATATGCATATTTGAAATATATTCATAGTTATGAGTCTCTTTATTTTTGATTATCTGCATATGCTTGTATTTGTGGGAATGTGCAAATGTACATTTGAGAGCAGGTGCCCATTCGGGTGTAAACTGCCAGAGTGGTGGGGATCAAACTCAGGACCTTTGCAAGAACAGTACATGCTCTTAACTGATGAACAATCTTTTTAGTCACTGTACTCATAAATAATTCATTATAATCATTTTTTAAATGATTATTCTAGCTGTACAGAGTCACAAGCAATTATCGGCAAGGGAAGATAATGTAGAAAAAGTACATTTTCAAAACATTTTGTCTCCGATAGTGGAAACAATAATACAACATTGAATTTTCTCACTGAATTTCAACACAGATAATTGAAATTGGGTTAAAATAACATTGTACTTGCTTTGCAATAAAAAAGGATAGATAAAGAAAATATCAAAATTTCAGCTAATATGTGGGATAATTAACTGTGTCTTACATAAAAATAAGACCCTGCCATGAGCTCATATCTAATTCATACATTTGCTTTTTTTTTTTTTTTCAGGGTGGTTCATAAAATCCTCCAGTGAAACTACTAATAATGTTCCCTATCCTGGCATGAAGAAGGCATTTTTGCATGAATTGAAGGCTGAGAACATCAAGACATTTTTATAGTAAGAATATACCTGTATTACATGCTGTACAGGGAGGATTACACCTTCGGCTTTAACTTCCTATCAGAGTGGAACTGAGCAAACATTTCATGTAAAAGGACCAGCTGTTGTAAGCCAGCAAATACATATCACGACTACTTAACTTTGCCTCCACAGCACAAAACAAACCATAAGGAAGTATGTGGCAAATACTTACTGGTCCTGATAAAATTGTGCTCATGATCACTGAAATTTGATTTTCATTTGTTGATGCATTATAAAAATTAATTTGTATTTCCTCACATACTTCAAATATAAAGGTGTTCTTTTCCTGTGGACTGTACAAAAACAGATTGTGGACAGATTTGGATGGAGGATATTACTTTGCTGACTCATCCTTTAATAATCATCCTTTAAAAATAGATAGTAGGTTTTAGTCAAGAAAAAGCTGATACACAGAAGTTAGCTTGAGCTCCATTTTGGCTCATTAATAGGGAAATAACTTTGAATGACTAAGGAATCTTCCCAAACTTTTATTCTCATATCTTTGAGATGAGGATAAAGACACTGCTGTGATAAGGATGAAACTGGAAAACAGATGTTTTGAAAAAATCAAAAACTAACTCTATTCTTATTAAAATAGTATAAAGCAAAAGAGATAAAAGAATACAATTTAAAAGTTTTGGGCCTTGCACATCCTAGGCCTGAGCTCTGCTACTGAACATGTGCAAGGCCCTGGGTATTATCCTCAATAATGCAAGAAACTAAAAGTTAAAAGTAATCAAAAAGCTAAATTTATGTTTATTTAAAAGTAAGATGTGGATGTTGGAAGAATAGTATCTCTAATCAATTAGAATACTTTATAGTTTTTCAACAAATCAGAATAGTATATGTGTCAAAAAGATTTGGAATCTCTCTAATGATCAAAGGATTTCCTAGTGAACACAAAGTGAATTGATATAAAGGACCATTAAATATTTACAAATGAATAGAGTTGCATATCTGTAGGAATACACGTATGTACCTACATCAATTACATTAGAGTTACTATTTGTAATTAATAATTAGTAATAATAAACTATTGCTTTCAAAAGGGCCCCATAGAGTGAGAGGCATTGGACTTAAACTTCTTCGTGGAAAATCTTGCATTTACCTCAATATATTGTGTATTATAGGCATAGCAAAAGTAAGTATGTCTTGGTGCTTAAAGACAGACTAAACATTAATGTTTAAACATTTTCAATTTTCTTTCACCAGTAATTTTACACGGACACCACACTTGGCAGGAACAGAACAAAATTTTGAGCTTACAAAGCAAATTCAGGCCCAGTGGAAAGAATTTGGCCTGGATTCGGTTGAGTTAAGCCATTATGATGTCCTGTTGTCCTACCCAAACAAGACACTTTCCAACTACATCTCAATAATTGATGAAGATGGAAATGAGGTAAGTAAAACAAAACATAAAACAAAGACTGTAAGAAACACTCCACCCCAGCTGTATCATTTCCAAATATTTATTGAATTTAGTATATTTAGATTTGTGATTTTCCTATAAAAATCTCTTTATCAATATAAGTTTGTTTCTTAGAGTTTTTGAATTTAGTGTGTTTTAGGAATTTTTTTTAAATGCATGCTTCATTATAGTGACTTTCTGCTTTTTAGTATTACATACAATTTCAAATGTAATATATAGTTAAGATTCTGAGTGATTAAAAAGATATTCTTTACAGGTTTAAACCATAAAGACATTATACATATTTAGGGTTAGCCTGGATATATAGAGACCCAGTGTGGAGTTTGAGCTAGCAAAGATTTATTAATTTAAAACTTATATTTTCTAACCTGTTTTTAGCCAAAACACCTAGACAAAGGGAATGATTATTTCTCAGATGACCCTGTGCATGGGCTTTTACTAAGACCTTGTCTTAGGCCTTTGGAAGGAAATTCAGTTTGAAGGCATAGTATACCTTCAGGCTGGGGGCGACACACCCACAGTGGTTCAGGTCCCGTCACATCAATCAATACCTCCGAGACTTCTCTGCATGACAAGCCTATGGAAGCATTTTCTCAATTAACATTCCCTCTTCTAGATTTCTCTATATTTCTGTCAAGTTGACAAAAAACAAGCCACCAAAACTCTTTACCAATAAACCGTATTAGTTAATCATAACATATGTATTTTTAAAATCATGTTAATCCTGACAATGAGAACAAACATTAAAAAATTCTAAGCCAAATATGGTTATGCATGCCTGTAATCCCAGAGGTGTAAAGGGTGAAGCAAGAAGATTTTAATTCTAGGCCAGGCTGGGTTAGCAAGATGTTGTCTCAATGAATAAATGAATAAGAAAATAATTTAAGAAGAAGAAAGTGTAAATTAAAAAAACAACTACAGATGAATGATTACTGAAATACCTCTTATGCAAACTTGTGATAGTTGAAGCAGTTATTAGAGAACTTGAACCTTACATTTTTATTAAAAATAAAAATTGGTTATCATCAAGCTGAGCATTCTTCAGAAGATGATACCAGGACTAGTAAAGTCAACACAAAGATGGTAATAAAGGAAATCTAAAGCAAAGACATAATTAACAAAACATGAAGTCAAGATAGAAATTGCTAAAGACTAAGTTTGGTATTTGAAGATATTAGTAAAATGACATTTTTGTGACTGAAACAAGAAGTACAAAAATAACAAAATCAATGTTAGATATATCTTCAGTTGTTACAGAGATTTTAAAATGTGAAACTATGCTAAGAATAATGATGGCTAAAAGCTAGAAAATTTAGGTGAAGTAGAAGAATGCATCTTACTTTTATTTTGTTCTTTTTAAAATTTAAGTTTGTATTTCTGTATGTCACTGTAGTGCTGCATTAACAAAGCATCTATGTACCAGCCCATAGATAATATCGACAGCAAAGTGCAACTTCCTACACAACCACCACTGTTTTAGTATTGATTTTTTGAGACAAAGAATTTAAATATGTATCCAAGTTGGCCTAGAATTCATGAGTTAGTACATACTGACTTGGAATCCCATGTTTATCGTTTTTACACAGGTTCCTGAATACTGGGATGAGAGTTATATACTATCACAGCTGAATAAAACTGTGATTTTCAAAAGTGAAACTGCCTTTCTGGATAGGAATTGAGCATTTTAGCGAGAGTCCTCCCTCTTGATTAGTTTCTTTAGTTGTACAGATTTTAGTAGGTTTATCCTATATTATATGTCTATATGAGTGAGTATATACCGTGTGCATCTTTCTGCTTCTGGGATAGCTCACTCAGGATGATCTTTTCCAGATTCCACCATTTACCTGCAAATTTCATGATTTCCTTGTTTTTTATTGCTGAGTAATATTCCATTGTGTAGATGTACCACAATTTGTGCATCCATTCCTCCACTGAGGGGCATCTGGGCTGTTTCCAGCTTCTGGCTATTACAAATAAAGCTGCTACAAACATGGTGGAGCAAATGTCCTTTTTGTGTACTTGAGCTTCTTTTGGATATATGCCTAGGAGTGGTATAGCTGGATCTTGAGGAAGCACTATTCCTAGTTGTCTGAGAAAGTGCCAGATTGCTCTCCAGAGTGGTTGTACAAGTTTACATTCCCACCAGCAGTGGAGGAGGGTTCCCCTTTCTCCACAACCTCTCCAGCATGTGTTGTCTCTTGAGTTTTTGATCTTAGCCATTCTGATGGGTGAAAGGTGAAATCTTAGGGTTGTTTTGATTTGCATTTCCCTGATGGCTAATGAGGTTGAGCATTTCTTTAAGTGTTTCTCTGCCATTCGATATTCCTCTGCAGAGAATTCTTTGTTCAGCTCTGTACCCCATTTTTTAATTGGATTACTTGATTTTTTGCTGTTTAACTTCTTTAGTTCTTTATATATACTGTCAGTTTTAGGATAGTTATCATATTTTATATTTAACTTTTTTGCAGTATTTCTGTCATCCCTCTTTTTTTTTTTTTTTTTTTTTTTTTTTCAATGCAGTTTATTCAGGAACATTGAACAATCCTCGGACCCCGGGGAAAGCCAGCCCACAGCTTAAATAACCTCTGGGTAGCCAACCCAGGCGTGCCACGGGGGCAATGCAGATAGGTCCACCTACATGGAAGCAAGCCAGATCCTCGGCCTTAGCCAAATGTGGAGTTGTTCGTGACAGAGAGCACTCACCATCGGGAAGGTGGAAGGCAGAAACCAGCTTCATCTTTAAGGCATAGCATTCCGCAGCTCTCTACAGTTCCCCCTTTTTGTTTTAGACGCATCAGGCAAGAGTAGAGGTCTGATCTCTGATATTAGAAATAAATTGGGACTTTGTACAGATGTTCATTTAGGTGTCATCCACCCAAAGAGCATCAGACCCGTCCGATACCTTTTTCTCAGAGGCGGGACCTGGGGCATCAACCCGCATGCAATCAGACATGCTCTTCTCTGGGTCCAAAGCGGCTGACCCTGAGTGCAGTGCTTAGCCTCGCATCCTGAGCGTATCATTTTAGCTTTTTATGGTATCCAGCCATGCTTGGGGAGAATGTCCTGCTTCAATGGCTGTAAAGGCCTGAATGATCATGGCTGCATCACACTGTTGTGAGACTCTAATCTTGCATATATACCACAGGCAAACCAAGGAGACCAACACCAGAAGGCCTGCTGACTCTCCCATGCCCGCCCATTCCTTCAGATGATTCATGGCTGCAGCAATCCATGTTGATAATCCTCTGGCTAGTCCTGCGTCCACTCCGGTAGAATTTACTGTGACAATGGCCACTCTCAGCTGCTCCATCGTAGTATCGAATTCTCCAGTCCAATTACCTAAAATATAGCTCGACAATTGTTTAGACAGATTTGCAGCGCAGGAAAAATTCTCATGTTGTATGCTAGTGACACAAAGTCCAGCATACTTTCATTGACAGCCAGGTTGAGCGATTTGCCATAGGGTATCAATTTGCTCCTGCAAGAGGCCAATCCTCTGATTGAACACCATCAAGCTTCCTTTTAGTTGAGCATTAATTCCTTTATGTACAACTAAGGCATGAGCTACATTGGCTAAATGATTATTCAGGGTTTGACCAGTCTGCCCAGTATGACTCATGGCTAATGCCCTGGTGGTAGCTCCAACAGCCATCAATGAGATGGTAGTAACAATGGTGGCTGTAGTTCCAAGATCCCTTTTCTGTCTGAAGAGAGTCATAGCGTGAGGGGCATCAATGGGCATAGGCACCCAGTGAGGCATGCGAGTAACCAGGGCATACCTAACTTTACTAGCATTCCAGCATTGGGCAAAAAAGCAAGTATCATTACCACAATTACTTGGCTCTATCTGGCTAATAATGAATAAAAATGGGGGATATAGACAAACAGGTGTGGGCTTATAGGAAATATTATGAGAAGCCTTAACCCCTCGTTGGAACATCCTGCGTCAGTTCTAGAACTAGCAGTAGTGGTGTCCAAGGTCTGAGTAGGTTCAGGAGACCATTGCCCCCAGGGGCGAGACGTGCTCCATGCCAATTGACTAACTCCATGTTTTCCTCCAATTTTGAAAGTCATTTAAGGTTCTTAAATTATTTTTTTCCCTTTTTTTCTTAAATTTTTCATCAATTACACTTTATTCATTCTGCATCCCCCTATAAGCCCCTCCCTCCTCCCATCCCAATCCCACCCTCCCTCCTCCCTCTGCTTGCATGCCACTCCCCAAGTCCACTAATAGGGGAGGTTCTCCTCTCCTTTCTGTTCTTAGTCTGTCAGTTCACATCAAAAGTGGCTGTATTGTCCTGTACTGTGGCCTGGTAAGGCTGCACCCCCCCCCCCCAGAGGGAGGTGATCAAAGAGCAGGCCAATCAGATTATGTCAGAGGCAGTCCCTCTTCACATTACTGTGTAACCCAATTGGACTCTGAACTGCCCTGGGCTACATCTGTGCAGGGGTTCTGGGTTATCTCCATGAATAGTCCTTGGTTGGAGTATGAGTCACTGGGAAGTTCCCTATGATCAAATTTTCTTGTTCTGTTGCTCTCCTTGTGGAGACCCTGTCCTCTCCAGCTCTTACTATTTCCCAGTTCTTACCTAAAATTCCGTTCACTCTGCCCAACAGTTGCCCATCAGGCTCAGCATCTGCTTTGATAGTCTGAAGGGCAGAGGCTTTCAGAGGCCCTCTGTGGTAGGTTCCTAGGTTGTTTCCTGTTTTCTTCTTCTTCTGATGTCCATCCTCTATGCCTTTCTGGATGGGGATTGGACGTTTTAGTTAGGGTCCTCTCTCTTGCTTAGTTTCTTTAGATGCACAGGTTTTAGTGGGTTTGTCCTATGTTGTATGTCTATATGAGTGAGTATATACCATGTGTGTCTTTTTGCTTCTGAGACAACTCACTCAGGATGATCCTTTCCAGATCCCACCATTTACCTGCAAATTTCATGATTTCCTTATTTTTCATTGCTGAGTAATATTCCATTGTGTAGATGTACCACAATTTCTGCATCCATTCTTCAGTTGAGGGGCATCTGGGTTGTTTCCAGCTTCTGGCTATTACAAATAAAGCTGCTACAAACATGGTTGAGCAAATATCCTTTTTGTGTACTTGAGCCTCTTTTGGATATATGCCCAGTAGTGGTATGGCTGGATCTTGAGGAAGCGCTATTCCTAGTTGTCTGAGAAAGCGCCAGATTGATTTCCAGAGTGGTTGTACAAGTTTACATTCCCACCAGCAGTGGAGAAGGGTTCCCCTTTCTCCACAACCTCTCCAGCATGTGTTGTCACTTGAGTTTTTGATCTTGGCCATTCTCATGGGTGTAAGGTGAAATCTCAGGGTTGTTTTGATTTGCATTTCCCTAATGGCTAATGAGGTTGAGCATTTCTTTAAGTGCTTCTCTGCCATTCGGTATTCCTCTACAGAGAATTCTCTGTTTAGCTCTGTTCCCCATTTTTTAAGTGGATTACTTGGTTTGCTGCTTTTCAGCTTCTTTAGTTCTTTATATATACTGGATATGAGTCCTCTGTCAGATAAAGGGTTGGTGAAGATTCTTTCCCAATCTGTAGGTGGTCGCTTTGTTTTGATGACAGTGTCCTTTGCTTTACAGAAGCTTTTCAGTTTCATGAGGTCCCATTTATTGGTTGTTGCTCTTAGAGTCTGTGCTGTTGGTGTTCTGTTCAGGAAGTTTCCCCCTGTACCAATGAGTTCTAGGGTATTTCCCACTTTTTTTTCAAGCCGATTTAATGTGTCTGGTTTTATGTTGAGGTCTTTGATCCACTTGGACTTCAGTTTTGTGCAGGGTGACAAGTATGGATCTATTTTCATTTTTCTACATGTAGACATCCAGTTAGACCAGCACCATTTGTTGAAGATGCTATCTTTTTTCCATTGTATGGTTTTGGCGTCTTTGTCAAAGATCAGGTGTCCATAAGTGTGTGGGTTTATTTCTGGGTCCTCTGTTCGGTTCCATTGATCCACCATTCTGTTTCTATGCCAGTACCATGCAGTTTTTAAAACTGTTGCTCTATAGTACAACTTAAGATCAGGGATGGAGATACCTCCAGAAGATCTTTTATTGTAGAGGATTGTTTTAGCAATTCTGGGTTTCTTGTTATTCCATATGAAGTTGAGAATTTTCCTTTCCAGGTCTGTAAAGAATTGTGTTGGTAATTTGATGGGCATTGCATTGAATCTGTAGATTGCTTTTGGTAAGATGGCCATTTTTACTATGTTAATCCTACCAAGCCATGAGCATGGGAGATCTTTCCATCTTCTCATATCTTCTTCTAATTCTTTCTTCAGAGATTTGAAATTTTTTTCATACAAGTCTTTGACTTCCTTGGTTAGGGTTACTCCGAGGTACCTTATGTCATTTGTGGCTATTGTGAAGGGTGTTGTTTCCTTAATTTCTTTCTCAGCCCTTTTGTCTTTTGTATACAGGAGGGCTACTGATTTTTTTGAGTTAATTTTGTATCCGGCCACTTTGCTGAAGGTGTTTATCAGCTGTAGGAGTTCCCTGGTAGAGTTTTTGGGGTCACTCACGTATACTATCATATCATCTGCAAATAGTGATAATTTGACTTCTTCCTTTCCAATTTGTATCCCCTTGATCTCCTTCAACTGTCTTATTGCTCTAGCAAGGACTTCCAACACTATGTTGAAGAGATATGGAGAGAGTGGGCAGCCTTGTCTTGTCCCTGATTTCAGTGGAATTGCTTTAAGTTTCTCTCCATTCAGTTTGATGTTGGCTATAGGCTTGCTGTATATCGCCTTTACTATGTTTAGATATGTGCCTTGTATCCCTGATCTCTCCAATACTTTGAACATGAATGGATGTTGGATTTTGTCAAAGGCTTTTTCAGCATCTAGGGAGATTATCATGTGGTTTTTTTCTTTCAGTTTGTTAATATGGTGGATCACATTGATGGATTTCCGTATATTGAACCACCCCTGCATACCTGGGATAAAGCCTACTTGGTCATAGTGGATAATATCTTTGATGTGTTCTTGGATTCGGTTTGCAAGTATTTTATTAAGTATTTTTGCATCAATGTTCATAAGGGAGATTGGCCGGAAATTCTCTTTCTTTGTTGAGTCTTTGTGAGGTTTAGGTACCAAGGTGACTGTGGCTTCATAGAATGAATTTGGTAATATTCCTTCTGTTTCTATTTTGTGGAATAGTTTGAAGAGAATTGGTGTTAGCTCTTCTTTGAAGGTCTGGTAGAATTCTGCGCTGAAGCCATCTGGTCCTGGGCTTTTTTTGGATGGGAGACTTTTGATGACCGCCTCTATTTCTTTGGGGGATATAGGTCTATTTAGTTGATTTACCTGGTCCTGGTTCAGCTTTGGTAAGTCAAATCGATCAAGAAAATTGTCCATTTCATTTAGATTTTCAAATTTTGTGGCATATAGACTTTTGAAGTAAGTCCTAATGATTGTTTGGATTTCCTCAGTGTCTGTAGTTATATCCCCCTTTTCATTTCTGATTTTGTTGATTTGGGTGGTGTCTCTCTGCCTTTTAGTTAGCCTGGCTAAGGGTTTGTCGATCTTGTGGATTTTCTCAAAGAACCAGCTCTTGGTTTCATTGATTCTTTGAATTGTTTTATTTGTTTCCAATTGATTGATTTCAGCCCTGATTTTGATTATTTCCAGCCGTCTACTCCTTCTTGGTGTGTCTGCTTCTTCTTTTTCTAGGGTTTTTAAGTGAGCCATTAGGGTGCTTGAATGAGCTGTCTCGAATTTCTTTTTGAAGGCACTTAGTGCTATGAACTTTCCTCTTAGCACTGCTTTCATTGTGTCCCATAAGTTCGGGTATGTTGTGTCTTCATTTTCATTGATTTCTAGAAAGACTTTAATTTCTTTCTTTATTTCTTCCCTGACCCAGCTGTCATTTAGTAACAAGTTGTTCAGTTTCCATGTGTGTGTAGGCTTTTTGTTATTTCTGTTATTGTTGAGGTCCAGCTTTATTCCATGGTGATCAGACAAGATACATGGGATTATTTCAATCTTCTTGTATTTGTTGAGGCTTGCTTTGTGACCCACTATGTGGTCTATTTTGGAGAAGGTTCCATGAGGTGCTGAGAAGAAGGTAAATTCTTTTTTGTTTGGGTGTAAAGTTCTGTAAATGTCTGTTAGGTCCATTTGATTCATGACCTCTGTCAGAGACATTGTTTCTTTGTTTAATTTCTGTTTGGTTGACCTGTCCTTTGTTGAGAGTGGGGTGTTGAAGTCTCCCACTATTAATGTGTGTGGATCTATATGTGCTTTAAATTTTATCAATGTTTCTTTCACAAATGTGGGTGCCCTTGTATTTGGGGCATATATGTTCAGGATTGTGATGTCTTCCTGGTGGAATTTTCCCTTGATGAGTATGGAGTGTCCTTCCCCATCTCTTTTGATTAATTTTGGTTGAAAGTCTATTTTATCAGATATTAGAATGGCTACTCCTGCTTGCTTCTTGGGTCCGTTTGCTTGGAAAGTCGTCTTCCAACCCTTTACCCTCAGGTAATGTCTATCTTTGTGTCTTAGGTGTGTTTCTTGTATGCAACAGATTGCTGGGTTTTGTTTACGTATCCATTCTGTTAATCTGTGTCTTTTTATTGGAGAGTTGAGTCCATTGATGTTGAGAGAGATTAATGACCAGTGGCTGTTAGATCTCTTGATTTTGATGTTGGCTGTGGTCATCAGGTTGTGTGTTTGGTTGCTTTTTGTTTTACTGAAGTGAGGTTATTTATTTCCTGTGTTTTCTTGAATGTAGCTAGCTTTCTTGGGTTGTATTTTCCCTTCCAGTGTCTTCTGTAATGCTGGATTTGTTTGTAGGTATTGTTGAAATTTGTTTTTGTCATTGAATATCTTGTTTTCTCCATCTATGAGGACTGAGAGTTTTGCTGGGTATAGTAGCCTGGGCTGACATCTGTGTTCTCTTAGGGTCTGCATGATATCTGTCCAGGCCCTTCTGGCTTTCATAGTCTCTGTTGAAAAGTCAGGTGTGATTCTAATGGGTTTGCCATTATATGTTACTTGGCCTTTTTCCCTTGCAGCTTTTAGTATTTTTTCTTTGTTCTGTATACTTACTGTTTTGATTATTATGTGGCGGGAGGATTTTCTTTTCTGGTCAAATTTGCTGGGTGTTCTGTAGGCCTCATGTATTCTAATTGGCCTCTCCTTTAGCTTGGGGAAATTTTCTTCAATGATTTTGTTGAAAATATTTTCTGGGCCTTGGAGAAGGGAGTCTTCTTTTTCCTCTATACCTATTATTCTTAGGTTTTGTCTTTTCATATTGTCTTGCATTTCTTGGACGGTCTGTGTCAGGAATTTTTCAGATTTAACATTTTCTTTGACAGATACATCGATTTCTTCCATTGTATCTTCTACACCTGAGATTCTTTCTTCCATCTCTTGTAGTCTGTTGGTTATGCTTACCTCTGTAGTTCCTGTTTTCTTCCCTAGATTCTTCCTTTCCATTATTTCTTCCATTTGTGTTTTCTTTAATTTTTCCAATTCTATCTTCAGGTCTTGAGTTGTTTTGTTTACTTCCTTCACCTGTCTGATTGTACTTTCCTGTTTTTCTTTTAGTTCCTTCAACTCCGTTTCTTTCATTTCATTCAGTGTTTTAAGCATTTCCTTTCTAAAGGCCATAAACTGTTTGGCTGCAGCTTCCTCTATTTCTTTACGGATGGCAATATTCTGTTTGAGTTTATCTTCCTCTATGTCTTTACGAATCTTATTTGTTTCCTCTGTTATCATCTTCATGAGCATACTTGTTAGGTCATCTTCTTGGATTTCAGTTATGGTGGGGTGTCCAGGGCTACTTGCCCCTGGGTAACTGGGTTCTGGAGATGCCATATTGCTCTGTCTTTTGTTGCTTGAGCTTTTACGCTGGCCTCTACCCATTGTGTTATCTTAGGAGTTTGGGGTTATTTTCTGGTGGTTCCTGGGGATCCTGTGGGGGAGAGAATCCCCTTTGCAGAAAGCTGGATTTTCCTGAAGGATGTCTTCTCAGCTTTTTGGGTATAGTCCCTGGATGGCTGGTGTTTTTTCAGGAGTTACTCACCTCAGGGATATAGACCTGAGTGGTAACTGTGGTCTTTGTTAGTCGAGAGGGTTCTCCTCTCACCCAGGTAAGTCCTGAGGGCAGCTGCCCTGTTTCTGGGTTTCTTGTTGCAAATTTAATGATCAGCTGCTGTGACCCAGTTGGACATCAGGCGTGCCTCAACTGTTTGTGCTTGTGTCTGGAGCACAGCTGAGTGCTGGCGCCTCGGCCCCACTAGACTGCTAGACTTTTTCTAGGGAAGGATTGGGTGATTTAGATCAGTACAGTTTCCTTCCTTCCCCGTGGATTCTCTGGAGACACGGAATCCTAGTGTCTTTTTTTGCCCTGGCGCACACTGCTCAGTGTCCGCCAGCTGGCTGGCCACAGAAATTTGCCTGTGCCTGGAGCACAGCTGTGTGATGGCGGCTCAGTCTCTGCCAGCTGTCTGGTGCGCAGAAACTGCCTGTGTCTGCCTTTGTGGCTTTTGGGAGTCTGAGTGGCTCCCTAAGGTGGGCAATTTTCCGGGGACCTTTTCAGGTTGGGGGTGAGCTGAGTGCTCTGAGATCGGACCCGCCGTTTCTATCTCTGGCGGCGAATCAGGCGCGCAGGCAGGCAGGGCTCTGTGCCGGAACCTGGGTCCCCGGCTCTGGCTCCGGGCTGGCTCCTGGGGTGCCCGTGGAACCCGCCCGAGTCTTTTCCAGGGGATGTCTGGGTGACCTAAGGCCGGTCCCAATCGTTTCCTGTACCCTGGGGTTATCTCTCGACTGAAAATTCCAGTCTCTGATAGTGTGGTGCCCAAGGTTCAGTCTGGGACCGTGACCAGAGACACTGGCTTGTGGCTCTGGGCTGGGGCTGGGGCTGGTGGCCGGCAGCCAAGCGTCTGGCGGAACCGGGATCTCTTCCGCGGTTTAGCCGGGTGAGTTAAAAGCTGATTGAATCCCCCACCGTGGGGTATCCTCTCACCTGGGAAACACAATGACTGTGTTTTATGGCCGAGAGTTCTGATTGCTGTTCACTGAGCTGATCCTGCTGTGCTGCTGCTCAGAATGAGAGTCCTCCCGGCGCCGCCATCTTGCCCCTCCCCATCTGTCATCCCTCTTTAAAAACTATATGGGTGTCCTGAAACTCCATATTTTATCCTTCCAATTTTTAAATATTTCTTTTATAGTTTTTATTTATGCATTGAGCCAAATTATTCTTGTAGGTCTGTCCCAGAATTGTTTAATTTCTATAAATAGCTTTGCATCTTTTAAAATTTGTCTTTTTTGTTGTTGTTTTGTTTTGTTTTGTTTTATATAATTTCTGGCTCTGTGGCCCAGGTTAGCCTTGAATTCTCAGTTTGCTGGCCTGGGTACCCTCACACTGATTTCCGGTCTGTACCTTTAAATGTGTATACTTTGCCTGCTATTTCTTCCCTACACTTATTGAAATTTAGATCCAGTGTCATCTGTATGATAAGTACTAAAAATATAGTCTTTGTCTGCAGGCATTTATTTTCGGTCTGCACCTTTCAGAAGGACTTTGTGAACGTGTGGTGATTTTTTTACCTGTTCTGGATTCTTTCTTACTGCTATGTAGGACTTTTAAAGGTTCAAGTTAAAGAATAATGCATCATGATAATTTCTGTGGGCCTCAAGCAGCACTGCAACTGGATCCTACTCTGAGATAAATTCCCCACCAAGAGGCATCGTAGATCATCTAGGTAGTGAATAGAAAGATATTGTAGATTCTTTGAGGCCTCACCTTGAATCATCACTTTCTCTGGAATCAGTTTGTATCTATCTAATTTATTCTTAACCCTAAAGAATGTTGTTCTTTGGAGATCAGCTTTACGCAGGACTCTCCTGTAAGACTCCTCTTCCTAAAGTGTGGTCAGACTATACTAATGTCTTTGTTCTTTTTATGGGCCCTTATGCTTTGATAGGTCCAACTGAGAAAAAAAAAATGGACTCTTATATTCAAGTAAGCTTTCATTACTTATGTTAATTAACTTAGGAAAGTTTATTTTAACTAAAGGTCTTGGTGGTCTCAGTAGTCCATAAACAAAGGTTTCCATTGTTTTGGACCTCTCAAGGGGTAGTGTGTGGGAGTGTTAGTACAAATTGCTGATGTCACAAGAAGAAAGAAAAAAAAATGAGGATGATGCTGGGAACTACAGTCCTTCAAGGCCATACCTTCAACTGAAGGACCACCTGTAAGGCCCTATCTTACAGAGTTTACACTTCTTCCTGGTCGTACTGCCTTGATACAAACAATGAGGAATACTCCCTATTCAAACCAATAATGCAGATTTTAGTGTTACCTCTCAAAATTCCTGTTGCATGTATGTTTTCATTTGTTTGCTACATTTGGAGTTTCGTAACATTCCTTGCTTTTCTAACTCAATGTTGATATATTTAAGTATGTACACAAATACATATTTTGGTTAGTGTCTTTCCTTTTTTTAGGTAGGAATGTTGTTCATTGTATGCAGGTACTATTGAGGCTATATCCATTAACAATGAAAACTTTTGTTAAAGTAGATTTTATATTTAATGGTTCCTAAGTAATTCTTGTAACATTACTTTACGTGCCAACATTTACTGAAACAATGTCAGGAATGTCTTCTCCATAAATGGACGCTGCAACTTATGAGGTTTGCTAGGACCCTCCCGAGGTTGACTCTCTTCTAGCCTGTGTGGGAAAAATCTCTTCTAGATTCTAGAATCTCTTCTAGTACTGTGGAACAGCTGTGTATTTGGGCTGTTGTGTATTAAGAGACAGGGATGCGTGTTTCTTTTCAAAGTCCATTACCAAGCCTTTCTTTCCTTATGGTACAACTGTCCTCCTTTTTGGGAAGTTAAGTCTGTTTAGAACTTGCTTTTTACTTACCTGCAAATATTCAACAGAACAGAGTTATTCTCCATTTTATTATTTTAATTGTTTCATATTTATTTCTAATTAAGTTTTTTAGAACAGGGTCTGAATTTGTTCATCTCTACACATTCCATACAGTGTTGGGTGTTGATATAAATTTTGAAAATACTAAGTGATACGTGGCAGAAGACATGGCTGCATTGCATATTTCCTGCTTGCTTACGATACATTTTAACTGATTTACTCTTGCTTATCTTGTTTGCTTCTCTAGGTTTTCAATACATCATTAGCTGAACTGCCACCTCCAGGATATGAGAACATCAAAGATGTAGTGCCACCTTTCAATGCCTTCTCACCACAAGGGACACCAGAGGTAACCATCCATTTCCTCATACATTTGGGCGAGAATTAAAACATAATAAGAACGGTTTCTATAAAACTCAAATTTCTTCCTTTTTCACAAACAAAGCTTCCTTACTAAGAAAAGAAGTGTTATTATTATTTTTTTGTTCATGGTGCTTTTTTATTTTTACTCTCCCTTTTTTAATTAATTACAGTTTATTCACTTTGTGTCCCCCTATACCTCCCTCCCTCCTCCCCTCCCAACTCCCCCCACCTTCTTCCCCACCCATGTCCCTCTCCCAGGCCACTGAAAAGGGAGGTCCTCCTCTCCTTTTCTCTGATCCTAGTCTATCAGGTCTCATCAGGAGTGGCTGCATTGTCTTCCTCTGTGACCTGGTAAGGCTGCTCCCCCTAGGAGGGAGGTGATCAAAGAGCAGGCCAATCAGTTCATGTCAGAGATAGTCCCTGTCCCCACTACTATGGAGGCCACTTGGACACTGAACTGCCATGGGCTACCTCTGTGCAGGGGCTCCAGGCCATCTCCATGAGTGGTCCTTGGCTGGAGAATCAGCTTCAGGAAAGACCCCTGTGCCAGAATTTTTGGATCTGTTGTTGTCCTTGTGGAGCTCCTGTCCTCGTCAGGTCTTACTGTCTCCTACTTCTTTCATAAGATTCCCTGCACTCTGCCCAAAGTTCGGCTATGAATCTCAACATCAGCCTTGATACCCTGCAGGGTAGAGCCTTTCAGAGGCCCTTGTGGTAGGCTCCTGTCCTGTTTCCTGTTTTCTCCCTCTTCTGATGTCCATCCTCTTTGCTTTCTGAATGGGGATTGAGCATCTTAGCCAGAGTCCTCCTTCCTGATTAGCTTCCTTAGGTGAACAGATTTTAGTATGTTTATCCTATACTATATGTCTAGTATCCACTTATGAGTGAGTATATACCCTGTGTGTCTTTCTGCTTCTGGGATAGCTCACTCAGGATGAGCTTTTCCAGTTCCTACCATTTACCTTTATATTAAAATTTGCTGCAATGAAATGTGGAAACCTACAAATGAATTGACTTTTGACAAGTACAGACTTCTCTGTATAATCAAAACCCTATTGATGTGTAGAGTGTTGGCATTGGTTAGAAAATTTCCTTAACCCTTTTTTCAGTTTCACTCAACATTTAGGCAATCATTGTTCTGGTGTGTGGTGTGGTGTGTGGTATTTGTGTGTGTGTGTGTGTGTGTGTGTGTGTGTGTGTGTGTGAGTGTGGTGTGGTGTGCCTGTTTGGTAACTTACATCAGTATGAACAATAAAATGCCTAAGATAAGCAACTGAAAAAATGGAGGATTCATTTTGACATGTAGAGTCAAAGGTCTGGGTCCATGTTTGCTTATCCTCATTGTTTGCATCCCAAGATAAGATAGGGCATCATGGTAAAAACACATGTCTTAATAGAGCTATTATGTTATCTGGAAAGCAGAATGGCAGAGAAAAGGAGAACCTAAGGATGACATTCATGTCAAAAGGTCCCAAGGACCCATTTACTCCAAACAGAACCTGCCTTAGGGTTTCTCCACTTCCCACTATTTCTTTCCATTATGAACTCATCAGTGGCTTATTCCACTGATAAGTCAAAATTCTCCAGTTTTGCCTTATTATCAATGCTTCTATTTCCTAAAATTCTTATCTGCTTTGAAGTTAAAAAAAGTTGTGTTTGCCTAAGTCAAGTTTCTTTTTTTGTTTGTTTTTTATAATATTTATTTTTTTTTAATATTAATTACAGGTTATTTACTTTGTATTCCAGCTGTAGCCCTCACTTATTCCCTTGTAATCCCACCCTCTCTACCTCATCTCCCCCCTGACCCTTTCCAAGTCCACTGATAGGGGAGGACCTCCTCCCCTTCTATCTAGCTTATCAGATCTCTTCAGGACTGGCTACAATGTCCTCCTCTGTGGCCTAGCAATGCTGTTCCTTCCTCCGGGGTGGGGGAGGTCAAAGAGCCAGACATTGAGTTCATGTCAGAAATAGTCCCTGTTCCCCTTACTAGCTTGGATACTGAGCTTACTAACTTGGATACTGAGCCACCATGGGCTACATCCAAGCAGGGGTTCTAGGTTATATTCATACATGTTCCTTGGTTGGAGAAACAGTCTCATAAAAGACCCTTGTGCCCAGATATATTTGGTCCTTGTGGAGTTCCTGTCCTCTCTAGGTCATACTAACTCCCCCTTCTTTCATATGATTCCTTGCACTCTGCTGAAGGTTTGGTTATGAATCTCAGTATCTGCTTTGATACACTGCTAGGTAGAGTCTTTCAGAGGCCCTCAGTGGTAGGCTCCTCTTGTTCCCTGTTTTCTCCTACTGCCAATGTCCATCCCATTTGTCTTTCTATGTGAGGATTGATCATCTTACCCAGGGTCCTCTTTCTTGTTAAACTTCTTTAGGTGTACAGATTTCAGTATGTTTATCCTATCTAATAGGTCTAGTACCCACTTATAAGTGAGTATATACCATGTGTGTCTTTCTGAGATACCTTACTCAGGATGATCTATTCTAGATCACACCATTTGCCTGCAAATTTTGTGATTTCCTTGCTTTTAACCACTGAATGGTATTCCATTGTGTAAAACTACCACAATTTCTGTATCCATTCCTCCATTGAGGGACATTTGGGTAATTTCCAGGTTCTGGCTATTACGAAGAAAGCTGCTACAAACACGGTTGAGCAAATGTCCTTCAGACTTGGCCTGTTCATGGTGACAATGCAGAACTGTGCCTCCATCCTTCACCATTTACTCTGTGAGCATCCAAATAGCCCTCAGTGCAAACACAGCACCAACCAGTGTGCTGAGAACACAGGGAACAGGAAAGAGACCTCTCTGATCCAACCTAAGTATGTCAGCTAGAAAGAAAAATCATTGACTTCTTTTTCTTTCTTTTTATTCCACACCTGTTCCCAGATTTTATTTCTTATTTTTAAATATTCATTTTTTTTTCATTTATTTCTTTTCTCTTTCTCATGTACTTTCCTTTTTAAAAATCTGGCATATATATGCACACATACATAGATACACACAGACATACTTATGTATGTATTTCCATTGTATTTATGTTTCTATTTCAGTACTTTATTATTATTTTTTATTTACTAGATTTTAATATCTGAGTGTATTCTGTATGTACCTTTGCTACTTTTATAGCCATCAGTGTAGTGGCATGCTTACTGTTAACTACATTTTACTGCATTCCTGAATAGGGTTAGATGTGATGGTGTTGCTGTGGTTGTTTTCTCTCTTGAGTGATACTGGGAATTAAGCCCTGAAAAAAAGAAGATTGCTAAGTGGGCCCTTGTTTGAAAGTAGAAGAGGGACTGGAGAGATGACTCAGTGATTAAGAGCACTCTGTTTTTCGAGAGTGTAAAAGGAACTTTTATTTGCCTGTTCAGTTTTTTTTTTTTTTGTTTTTTTTTTTTTTTTTTTTTTTGGAGCCTGTTGTATCTGCTAATGTAGGCCTAGTCCATGAATCTTCTAGCCTTTGTACAATCTAACCTAGGCCAAGAAAGTTTTCAGCCTCTGAGACTTACTGCTTAATAAGCTCACTCTTTCCTGTCTTTCTGAGCTCTGGGCAGGCTGGTTCGATTCAGCTGTTCTGGCTCAAACTCCTCTCCAAGCTGACTGATTAAATCTGGCTTTGCTGTTCTGCTTAGCCTCAAACACGCTCCAGAAATCTGCTCTAATCTTCTGGCTCCTTCTCATTCTCTGGCTCATTCTGCCTTCCCCTGTGTCTAGCTTGTTCTCTCATTCAACCTCTCTCTTTAAAACTCTCTCTGTAAAACTGCCTTCTCTCTCTCTCTGCATTGCCCCTTAGGTAGCTTCCCTTTCCTCTCTTTTCATGAGAGTTGGGTATACCCTATTCTGTCATATCTTTCTCTGATTTGTCACTTTTTCTGCCACTCTACTAGACATCACTTTCAAACATGGGTGCTTCCTTCTACAAACTAACTTTACCTTTATTGTTTGTGATTAAAGGAATGTACCGCCATGCCTGGACCTCAGCTTTTCTTTACCTGAAACATGCTTTATTCCAAGCTGGCCATGAGCTCAGAGATGGGCTTGCTTCTGTCTCCTTGATTAAAGACATGTTTTTAGTTAGTTAATTAATTAATTAATTAATTACAACTTATTCACTTTGTATTCCCACTGTAGCTCCTTCCCTCTTCTCCCTCTATGCCCCTTCCTTAGTCCCCTGAAAGGGAAGGACCTCGTCTCCTTCTATCTGACCCTATTTTATCAGATCTCATCAGGGATAGTTGCATCATCTTCCTCTGTGGTCTGGCAAGGCTGCACCTCCCCCCAGCTAGAGGTGATCAAAGAGCCACTGAGTTCATGTCAGAGACAGCCCCTACCCCCATTACTAGGGAACCCACTCGGAAACTGAGCAGCCTATGGGCTTCCTCTGAACAAGGGGTCTAAGTCCTCACCATGCATGGTCCTTGGATGGACTATCAGTCTCTGCAGGCCCCACTGGGCCCAGGCTTTTGGCTCTATTGGTCTCTTTGTGGAGTTACTGTCCCCTCCAAGGCTTTCGGTCTCCCTCTTCTTCTACAAAGTTTCCTTATCTTCACCAAAACTACTTCTGACAGAGGGTTAATACCTAGAATATATAAAAATCAAGAAGTTTAACACTAACAAACCTAGTAATCCAATTAAAAAAAATGGGGTACAGAGCTAAACAGAGAATTCCCAACAGAGGAATATGGAATGGCAGAGAAACACCTAAAGAAATGGTCAATGTCCTTAGTTATCTGCGAAATGCAAATCAAAACGACCCTGAGATTACACCTCACACCCATTAGAATGGCTAAGATCAAAAACTCAAGGGACAACACATGCTGGAGAGGTTGTGGAGAAAGGGAAACCCTCATCCATTGATGGTGGCAATGTAACCTTGTACAACCACTTTGGAAATCAATCTGGTGCTTTCTCAGAAAATTAAGAATAGTGCTGCCTCAAGATCCAGCTATACCACTCCTGGGCATGTATCAAAAAAATGTCTTACCTTTCAGTAAGGACATTTGCTCAACTATGCTCATAGCAGGTTTATTTGTAATAGCCAGAATCTGAAAACTATTCAGAATCTAGATGTCCCTCAACCAATGAATGGATACAGATATTGTTGTACATTTAAACAATGGAATACCACTTAGCAATTAAAAACAAGGAAATAATGAAATTTGTAGGCAAATGGTAGGAACTAGAAAAGATCACCCTGAGTGAGGTAACTCAGAAACAGAAAGACATATATTGTATATAATCACTTATAAGTGGATATTAGCCGTATAATATAGGATGAACATACTAAAATCGATAGCCCTAAAGAACCTAAACCTAGGGAAGACTCTTAATCCTCATTCAGAAAGGCAAACAAGACAGACATCAGAAGTAGGAGAAGACAAGAAACAGGACAGGAGCCTTCCACAGGGGGCCTCCGAAAGACTCTATCCACCAGGCTATTGAAAGAGATACTGAGACTCTTATCCAAACTTTGGGCAGAGTAAAGGCATGTTTTTATTCTAGCCAGATCACACAGACCTAGAAGGTTGTTGGGTGTTATCTTTTGTCAGAACAGCCATGTTCTGAATTAAAGTTCCTCTGTTCACATGGAATTTACACTTGTCTACAGCTCTAGCCTCAAGTTATTGCAAGGCTTCCTCTGTCCTTCTCAGTCACCAGGCAATCAAGTGGTACACAGACATACATGCAACAAATCATCCCTATACATTAAAACAACTAGTGAGTTACAATAAAATTAATTTTTTAAGTAGAAGAGGTATTTATCACAACATAAACACAAGTCTCAACATGGACACACAAGGAATACTGAACACAAGGCCACATGACTCTTCTTGGAATTTATAACACCTCAGAAACTGGATCCAATGATACCCAGGTGGACAGTGAAGGGATCCACATATGATGGGGTGCTCTACTCTGGACCCAGACTAGGCACAGACTACATCTAAACACCAATTTACAATCACAGGCCAAATGCAAAGAGATCTTTATAAGCCAAAAGACAAGGTGACTGAATCTTTATCAGGCAGAAACTGCAGCAAATCGCTTCAAAAGTATTAATTTGAAGAAGGGAAGAAAGGGAGGTCTGTGTTACAATGAGTTAAGACATGTTGGTAAATTCTGATTAGGTATTTTAATTGAGCAGTCAAAAAAATGAAATTTGGTTACTGGATTGAGGATTTGGTAGTTGAATCTTGGTGATCAGACTCAGGAATGAGTCAGTGACCAAATAAGAGTGTGTATCTTGGTGGCCAGCTTTAGGAATGCAATCTAACAGATTAACAAGGGAGATAAGGATAAAAGGAAAAACCTATGTGTGCCATGTACTCCATGTGAGGGTCTGTATTTACCATGGTCTAGTCTGCTGGACATTTCAGACAGAATGTCGGGTGCCTTTACTAGTTTTATGTTAACTTGACACAATATAGAGTCATCTGAATGGAGGACACGTCAACTGAGAAAATGCCTCTATAGGATCCATCTATAGGGAATTTTCTTAATTAGTGACTGATAGGAGAGGGCCCAGACCATTATTCAGCGAGGCACTGAGAGTGAAATAAACACCTGCCAGCTTCCATTTTGCCCATAGTTTACCCTATACTCTGGGAGTCCTGCCCTGCCTCCAGGAGCTTCATCTCAATCTCTAGACCCTTAACGACCCCCACCCCCAACTCCAGTCCCTTTCTCTGGCTCTGAGCCAGATGCTCCAGCCTCCTTGCAACCCTTCATGTGAGCTAGCATAAGAGCCTGCCTCAGGACCTTTTCACTTGCTGCTCCTTTAGACCATTTCCTGCCAGATCAGATGTCTTCTCCTCAGATGAACCCCCCCAGGACCCCCAGTTTCTCAGAATGTCAGAGTGGGCAGGTCTTAGCTGTGTAGTAATTTTCCTATTGCTAGTCTGCCTCTGGCAGCTTCCTCAGTGAGTAAGCTGCTCCAGAGTTTGTGAGGGAAACTGAGGACAGGTCTTCCCTGGTAGAGGAGATGGCAAATAAAAGGACTGGGCCTGGGCCTAATTGTCTGGCCTTGTGCGAGCTGGCTCATATACTACAGATAGCAGCTGACCAAAAGCCCTAAGTTGTCACTAAGCCATGCATCTTTAATACAGGCAGCTGGAAGGGCCCAAAGCAGCAACAGCCTAAGGCTCTTTGCCTCAGGCAGAAGGACATGTTGTGGGAAAGAGAAATGGTGAGGATTTCCAGAGTGTTGAGTTTCCCCACGGTGGGGAAGAAAGGCAGGGGGCTCTCATCACCTGGCAACAGGGCAAATGGGAGGCTATAAGGGACACTTAATGGTGGCCAAAAGGCTTAAGCTATGCCATCTGTATCTTGAGTTTTGCTGCCCTTCCCTAATAAGGTGTGAGAATGAACCAATCCTTCAGGGGAGGCATGGGATTCTAGGAGAGGGCAGTGTTGGTGTGGCCTGGGAGGCAGGTGGTCATCTGCAGAAGTCAGGTGGTCAGAAGTTCACTGTGATGGTCCTTATAGAGTTCAGCTGAGTAATTAGCTCACGTTGTCTCTATCACTATTGTGATATTGTAATGGTCATCTGCGGTGGTCAGCTCTTATGTGCTCCCTGAAAGTAACTTGCCCATTCATTTGGTGTTGAACACATGATTTTTTCGTCAGTCTCCATTTTTTTTTCAGCAGTGTCATATGTCTTTGAGGTTCCCCCCATTTATTTATTTATTTTATTACAATTTATTCACTTTGTATCCCAGCTTATAACCCCCCTCATCCCCCCATCCCACCTCTTCTTCTTTTCTTTGAGGTTTTCTCTGTGCACAGTAAACAAAGAATGAGATTGCTATATTTTAGTGAACAAGGAATTATCTCAGATCTAGCCTGTAGCAATTTATACAGCTATTTGTAATATGTGGGTGGTTCCTCTTCCCTCAAATTTTTATAAACACTCAAAATTATATAACTATAATTTTACTTAGCTTAATTTGTTTTAATTTATGTTCCTCTTGATTGCAAATAGAGTTGCTCATTTCTACACATACATATTTATCAACTAATCTGTTTTTTGACTTTGCAAATGGCTAATTATAACTCTTTTCCTTTCCTGGCACATTTTAAACATTTTCCTATTAAGTTTTATCAGTTTCTTCAGAATTTTAAGTAAAACCCTAACACTTTGAGGTATTGCAACTATCTTTTAAGTTTACAATCATTGGCCCTTTTTTGTCTCTACTTCTCTTTATTATAAAAAGTTCCAAATTTTGATTTTGTCAATTTTTCTTCATATATTTTTTGTACTTTAAACATTTAAAAAGTCATCTACATTATTTGCAATATTTCTCAACCAAGAGATACATATGACTAGATAAAAGGCATACAAGATACCAAGAAAGCTTCATTTCAAAGATTAAGATAAATTTGTCGTATTAGAGTCAAACATGTAGAAAAATACCATGAGATAATTGCACCAGTGGCAATGGAGTGTAGTTTAAAACTATTGCAATTCATCACGTATACTTGAAAAATCTTAGAAAATTAGCTTGGTGTGTAGCAGCTGAAAAGCACTGTGAAATGTATTGTGTAGTAAAAAGATTGTGTGAAAACAGATTGTACTTCTCAATAAGGATATAGTATATTTCCAGGAGAAAATTATAGGCATAGCCAGATCAGTTCATAGTTCTTTTTTTCTTTTATTAATTACACTTTATTCATTTTGTATCCCCCCATAAGCCCCTCCCTCCTCCCCTCCCGATCCCACCCTCCCTCCCCTTTCTGCATGCGTGTCCCTCCCCAAGTCCACTGATAGGGGAGATCCTCCTCTCCTTCTTTCTGATCTTAGTCTATCAGTTCTCATCAGAAGTGGCTGTATTGTCCTCTACTGTGGCCTGGTAAGGCTGCTCCCCCCTCAGGGGGAGGTGATCAAAGAGCAGGCCAATCAGTTTATGTCAGAGGCAGTCCCTCTTCCCATTACTATGTAACCCACTTGGACTCTGAACTGCCATGGGCTACATCTGTGCAGGGGTTCTAGGTTATCTCCATGAATAGTCCTTGGTTGGAGTATGAGTCTCTGGGAAGTTCCCTGTGTTCAAATTTTCTTGTTTTGTTGCTCTCCTTGTGGAGACCCTGTCCTCTCCAGCTCTTACTATTTCCCACTTCTTACATAAAATTCAGTTACAGCTTATTAACTTTGTATCCCAGCTGTATCCTGCTCCCTCATTCTCTCCCACTCCCACCCTCTCTCCCTCATCTCCTCCCTGCCCCTTTCTAAGTCCCCTATTGGGGAGGACCTCCTCCCCTTTCATCTGATCCTGGTTTATCAGGTGTCTTCAGGACTGGCTGCAAAGTCCTCTGTGGTCTAGCAGGGCTGCTCCTCCCTTGGGGGAGGGGGGGTTGGGAGGGAGGTCAAAGAGCCCGCCATTGAGTTCATGTCAGAAATAGTCCCTGTTCCCCTTACTAGGAAAACCCACTTGGATACTGAGCTACCATGGGCTACATCCGAGCAGGGGTTCTAGGTTATATCCATACACCAAGGACCATGTATAGATATAACCCAGTTCATAGTTCTATTGAGTAAATCATTGCAATCCACTAAATTTTTTATTATATAATTATTCTACTCAAAAGAAAGCACAATACCCCAGGAGTGGTGGCCAAGGCCTGTAGCCCCAGAGCTCAGAAAAATGAGTCGGGAGGATTGTGGTGAGTTTGAGACCAGTCTAGCTTACGTTTCCCCCTCCTCTTTAAAAAGAAGTCAGAGACATCAATATGTTTTCCTTCAAACATGCTTAAATTCTTCCACATTACTGAACAGTGAGCTAAAAGGAAGGTATTCTTCATGGGATTGCTGCTTCCATCAAAATAGAAGGCACATGTGTTGACTTCTGTGATTTCCTGCACCACCTGTAACCCAAGCAGATTATTTATTCTCTACTAATTATATGTCTCATGTGTTTGTGTGCAGTAGTACATTTCTCGAATACTAATCCTTCAATCTATGACTTCTGAATTCTGAGGCATGAATAACACTGGCCCACGCATTAGGCTATTTGAAATTTACAATTTCACAATGTTTTTAAACACAATGTAGTATTTCTCAGGGTTTAATGTGTGTCATAAGTGGAGGGTTTGCAAGGCCCCAGTTCTGGTGTCTAGCCTGTTAGTTTCAGCAGGTTGAAGAATTTACCCCAAGAGTTCATGGGCTTCTCACAAGGTCCTCTATGGTGCTATACTTCAGGACCATTCCTTAAGAACCACTGCTTTTCTCACCCAAATTTTCCTATTCAAAAGGACAGGAAAATAGAAGCTTGAAAGAATAAGGGAAATTCTAAGCAAAGGGTAACATTAGATTCACAATCATAGAACAATAACAGTGCAGTGTGAATCATATAAGAAGGCCATTGTCTAAAAACAAAGTGGTTTTCTAACTGAGAATACAACTTGCCTATTGGGTTATGTTTGTTACATTTTACTTGTTTGCAACATTTTAAACCACTGCCTTTTCCAATCCCATCTCCAGAATAATTTGTTTTACAATGGGTGCAGACTTATCAAAATATAGCTATTATTTTGTAATGTTTATGGAGGATATGCTCACCAAAATTGTGGGTTTTTCCAAGTAAGAACTTATTGGTAAAAATCAGAAATCTGAACAGACCAATTTAATCTCTCTCTCTCTCCTCTCTCTTTGCCTCTCTGTCTCTCTATCTCTTTCTGTCTCTGTCTGTTTCTCTGTGTCTCTGTCTCTCTCACTATCACTCTCCTCTTTCTTTTTTATTCTTTCTTTTTTCTTGGATGATTATTTCAGCTTGTGCCGTCCATGCATGCATGGTTGTGAGGCCATCTACTGGAGCAAAGGGAAACCTACCAGTGGCCACTCCTTTGGGAAAGGATGATTCTTCCTCTACTATCAGTTAACAACTGCCAATAGGTTTTAAGTTGGGGGCTGGGCCTCATGCATCTATGTAGGAATTTTTGGTTGCCTTGATATTCTGCTGGTAACCATGGAGACTCTGAGTCCAGGAGACAGCATTTTAGAGCACTGATCTCCATCCAAGTTCTAATATTCTTTTGAAGAGCCTCCCCTGCACCCAAAGCACATTATTCACTGAAGAGGGATCTAGGCAGTTTATCTTAGAGCCAGTCCATCACAAAAGTTTCTATGTTAATGCTTATGAAAAAAAGCAATTGTCAAAAACATCAAAGTACAGCAAAATATAGACATATGTAGGTTTGGGTTTGGGTCATAATTGATGTGTGTGTGTGTGTGTGTGTTATTATTGAATTGAGAGCCTAAATAATTATTATACCACTAATACATGTTTTCACACTGTGTTCATACATTTTTAAATGGAAGCAGTTAGGTTGTAAATAAGTAGAAGTAGTATTTAAATTCCTTCAGATATAAATGAATAGCTATGCAATTGCTTCTGAAATGTTGCTATTTATAGTATGTTGGAAATGATATTACTTGCACACACTTGGTGTCATAAAAGTATGATGAACATTCTTTTAGATGTTTGTGCAAAATAAATGAATGTGTACATTACTTTTCAGAATTAGTTTAGGACTAGATTAGAGGAAAAAAAGCATTTGCAAAATCACTTTACAAATGACAGTGTTCTGAGACAGCATCAGATTGATTTCCAAAGTGGTTGTACAAATTTACAATCCCACTAGGAATGAAGGAGGGTCCCCCTTTTTCCACATTTTCTCCAGCATGTGTTGCTACATGAGTTTTTGACCTTAAGCATTTTGATGGGTGTATGTTGAAATATCAGGGTCATTTTGATTTGCATTTCCCTGATTACTAAAATCATTGAACATTTCATTAACTGTTTTTCTGTTATTTGATATTTCTCTGTTGAAAATTCTCTGCTTAGTTCTGTACCCTATTTTTAAATTGGATTATTTGGTTTGTTGGTGTTTAACTTCTTGAGTTCTTTATATATTCTGGATATTAACACTTTCAGATGTAGGGTTGGTGAAGATCCTTTCCCAGTCTGTAGGCTGTTGTTTTGTTCTGATGACAGTGTCCTTTGCTTTACAGAAGCTTTTCAGTTTCATGAGGTCCCATTTGTTAATTTTTGATCTTAGAGCCTGTGCTATTGGTGTTCTGTTCAGGAAGTTGTCTTCTGTGCCAGTGAGATCAAGGCTCTTCCCAGCGTTTACATCTAACAGATTTAGTGTGTCTTCTTTTATGTTGAAGCCTTTGATCTACTTGGACTTCAGTTTTGTGTGATGAATACGGATTTATTTGCATTTTCTACATGTAGACATCCAGATAGACCAGCACTATTTGTTGAAGATGCTATCTCTTTTCCATTGTATGGTATTGGCTTCTTTGTAAAAAAACCAAGTGTCCATAGGTGTGTGGGTTTATTTCTGGGTCTTTGATTTGATTTCATTTATCCACCGGTCTGTTTCTCTGCCAGTACCATGTCATTTTTATTACTTTTGATCTATAGTACATCTTGAGATCAGGATGTAAATACCTCCAGAAGATCTTTTAGATCCAACTATACCATTCCTGGGCATATATCCAAAAGATGCTCAACCATACAACAAGGACATTTTCTCAACTGTCCCTGGCAGCTTTATTCATAATATCCAGAATCTGGAAACAACCCAGATGTCCCTCATCTGAAGAGTAGATACAGAAATTGTGGTACATTTACACAATAAAAATGCTATTCAGCAATTAAAAAAAAGAAATCATGAAATTTTCAGGCAAATGGATGGAACTAGAAAAGATCATCCTGAGTGAGGTAATCCAGAAACAGAAAGACACACATGGTATATACTCACTTATAAGTGGATATTAGACATATAATATAGGATAAATATATTAAGATCTATATTCCCAGAGAAGCTAAACATCAGGGAGGACCCTAGAGAAGATTTTTTTTTTAATTTTATTTTTTTTTATCAGTTACATTTTATTAGCTCTGTATCCCAGCCGTGTCCCGATCCCTCATTCCCTCCCAGTCCCTCCCTCCCTCCCTCCCTCATCTCCACCGTGCCCCTTTCCAAGTCCACTGATGGGGGGGTAGAGAAGATTTTTAATTCTCATTCATAGGGGCAAATGGGATGGACATCGGAAGTGGGAGAAGACAGGGAAGAGGAGAGAAGCTTTCCACAGAGGGCCTCAGGAAGACTCTAGCCAGCAGGATATTGAAGCATTTGCTGAGACTCATAGCCAAACTTTGGGCAAAGTGCAGGGAATCTTATAGAAGATGGGGGTGATAGAAAGACCTATAGTGGACAGGAGCTCCACAAGGAGACCATCAGAGCCAACATATCTGGGCTCAGTGGGTATTGCAGAGACTGATGACTCAACCAAGGACCATGCATAGAGAGGAACTAGACCCCCTGCTTAGATGTTGCCCCTGGGCATCTCAGTCTCCACGTGGGCTCCCTAGTTAGGGGAGCAGGGCCGTCACAGGCATGAACCTGATTGCCTGCTCTTTGATCAACTCCCCCTTGCAAGTTAGACTTACTAGGCCATAAAAAAAGAGGATCCAGACAGTCCTGATGAGACCTGATGGGGTAGGGTCAAATAGTAGGGGAAGAAGACCTCCCCTATCAGAGGACTAGGGGAGGGACATGGTGGGGAAAGGGAGCAAGGATGAGATCTGGAGGAGATGAGGGACAGGACTACAGCCAGGATACAAAATGAATATGTTGTAATAAATAATAATAATTTAAAAAGAAAATAAGATTAAAAAAACCCAAATGACAGTGTTGAGACATAATGCTTCCATCTGATCATACAAATGACTAAACCCAGACTTCCTGAAATACAGGGCATTTTTTGGCTTCTGATGTTTGTGACAATCTACTCTGCTCCAGTTTGAATGTGCACTCAACACAGAAGAAAGCTATCTTTATCAAAGGCTTCTCAACTTATGGTGACTGAATTTTTTTCAGATTGCACATCATAGCCTGAATACTTATATAATTATTTGGGGCATTTCTACAATTTTTACTTATTCAATAAAAGATAAAGAAAATTAATCATTTAATTTATGTGTCCCTTAACCTGGCGAATTATGTTTTTAACTTAAGTTAACCTCTTCCTTGACTGTCTCATTTGAGGCCCATCTGTCCTGGCTTTCCTGGGTGTTCAAGCTTGATCCCTCTTTCAGTATCAAAAATCTCTCATTCAGAGATGCCTCCATATATACATTTTATACTTAATTGTTCCTCGTCTTAACAGGGAGATCTAGTGTATGTTAACTACGCACGAACTGAAGATTTCTTTAAACTGGAGCGGGACATGAAGATCAATTGTTCTGGAAAGATTGTGATTGCCAGATATGGGAAAGTGTTCAGAGGAAATAAGGTAAAGAAATGACAACCTTGCAGGAAAGTAGATAGATTAGAGATCATAGTGTTAAGTTAAATAATAAAAATACTACATTTTTCCCCTTAGAAGTGCAATCTAGATTTCAAAAAGAAAGAACAAAATGTACGTGGAAAAGTAGTAGGGAGGGTCTTCATTTGTTTTTAAGAAGTGGAGCAAGAGGAAGGATGATGGGAGAAAGAAGAGGATTATTAGTAGGTGAATATAATCAGAGCACACGATATTCATGTGTGAAATTACTATGAATCCCAATCTTTTGTATAATGCACACAAGGTAATACTTTTAAAGTTCAATCTCAATCCAAAATATCTATCGTAATGTATTTTGCAAGTGTAGAACCGTCTCTTTAAATTTCTGAGATCATTATTCTTTTTATTTTGTAATCTCCCGCTTTACAAGGAAGAATAATATAAGTTTGTTTTGCTTTTTGAGTTGTGTTGCTAAAGTTCTGCCTGTATTTGCCAGAAGGGAACACAGTAGATTTTTCTGTACCTGCAGGTTTCCCTGACTTACAAACAAACGCAAAGAAACTCACAATGGGTTTCCTACTCATTTCCAGTAATATTATTTTCAAAGTTTTCCCAAATAAAATTCAATGTGAATCATTATTATAGGTAGTGAAAGAAGCTGATACTCCTTTTCAGACACAGATTTAATAAGAATTTGTCTTAGGGATTGTACTTGCTTATTATGCTTTTAGAAGACTTAAGGGGATAACAAAACACTTGCTCCCACTATGATGTGAAAGTTCTAGGTCTGCTGCTGTGCAAACCCATCAACTTTTAGACCTTAAAGTGGGATCCAGGCCTAGTGACACATAGCTGTGGTTCCTTGAGAGGCTGAGGCCGGAGGATTGCAAGTTTAAGGTCTTTCTTTGCTACAGAGTGAATTAATGTCCACTCTTGGAGTCTCAGCGAGACCCGGTCTTTACAATAGAAGATGGAGCTTAGCTACTCAAGTTTGGGATTTCTGGCATCTGCCATTATTAAGTGTAGAGCAACTTAAACTCAAAAAAGGAACCCCATGTCTTCTAGGTTAAAAATGCTCAACTTGCAGGAGCAAAAGGAGTCATTCTGTACTCAGACCCTGCCGACTACTTTGTTCCTGGGGTGAAGTCCTATCCGGATGGCTGGAACCTTCCTGGAGGGGGTGTTCAGCGCGGGAATGTCTTAAATCTTAATGGTGCGGGTGACCCCCTCACACCAGGTTACCCAGCAAATGGTGAGTAGTTAGATCCCAGCCATCATAAGAAACTGACCGTCTCAAATGATGTTGTAAACTATTTCTACTACAGCATGACTAAGAATGTTTTTCTTATTCTTTTTGAGTCATAGATATAAAAATGTTTAAAATTCTGAAAATCGTCAGTCATGTTCCTTAGCTCATACTTTAAGGCTTGGGCCCGATAGGTTTGGAACTCAGACATTTTGAGATATTAAAATGTACTATAATATAATACATGGTACTTACAGAGAGGTGGAGATAGAATACAACAAGAAGGTATTTAAAATAATTCTGCACCAACATGTTCAATGATCAACAGTGAACATGGGTTAAAAATGAATTATCTGTGGACTCATGTTTGCACTATTCTGCCTTTTTCTGCACATGAATTTGGCCAAGTTGGCTTTTCCTGCTGAAGTAATTTACTCAAAGTTTATAATTTTTATGGATGCAGTTTTTACTTTTCTAGTAATAAATAGAAGAGCAAAAAGTCTTATAATATGATTAGGTAGTCCACCAAAGATACAGAGCTTAGATAGTGCACTAAGGATATAACAGCTTTTGTTGCTCGGCTAAGGCCGAGGATCTGGCTTGCTTCCATGTATGTGGACCTATCTTCATTGCCCCCGTGGCACGCCTGGGTTGGCTACCCAGAGGCTATTTAAGCTGTGGGCTGGCTTTCCCCGGGGTCCGAGGATTGTTCAATGTTCCTGAATAAACCGCATTGAAAAAAAAAAAAAGAAAGAAAAGGCAAGTGCCTCATTCAAAAGGGCAAACAGGATAGACATCGGAAGCAAGACAAGACAAGGAACAGGACAGGAGCCTTCCACAGAGGACCTCCAAAAGACTCTTCCATGGTTTAGAAGGCGATACTGAGACTCATAGCTAAACTTTGGGCAGAGTGCAGAAAACCTTATGGAAGAAGAGGGAGATAGACCTGGAGGGGACAGGCACTTTACAAGGAGAACAACAGAGCCAAAACTCCTGGGCCCAGGAGGCCTGCAGAGACCGACATTCCAACCAAAGACCATGAATGGAGAGGACCTAGACCCCTGCTCAGCGAAAGCCCATAGGCTGCTTAGTTTCCAAGTGGGATCCCTAGTAAGGGGTACAGAGGTTGTCTTTGATATGAACTCAGTGGCTGGGTCTTTGATCAGCAACCCCTGGGGTGTGCAGCCTGACTAGGCCACAGAGAAATATGATGCTGCCAGCCTTGATGAGACCTGTTAGGCTAGGGTCAGATAGAAGGGAAGGAGTTCCTCCCATATCAGGGGACTAGGGAAAGGGTATACAGGGAGAAGAAGGAGGGTGGGTGGGACTGGGAGGAGACAAGGAATGGGCTGCAGCAGGTAAACAAAGTGAATAAATTGTAATAAAAAATAGATAAATGAAATTTTTAAAAAAGAGAAGATAACTGGAAAATTACGAAGAAGTGTTTCTTAACTGACAGCTTATCAATCTTACAGACAAAAAGATACCTATGATCTTTGTCTTGGAGAATGAGTGAGACTAGATTTAAGCAGTTCGTCTGCACCATTAAGCAGGGCAGTGGAGTTCAAAGTCCTATGTTGTATCAGAGTCCATATTCCTTACTTTGGCTGAAGTGCTTCCTCGTCAATCATTAATTAAAAAATAGCCAAATTGTTTTTGATGTATTCAATTATCAGACGATGTCTACAAAATCAAGGTTCATTTATTTTTCATAGTTTGGAACAGAGCGAGTATTTATAACATGGATAAAGGAGTTTGCTGAAGTACCTATGACCTTTACATATTTATTTTTCACCTCTGCTTTGTCAACTAGTATATTCTTATAAAGGTTATGTGTTTAGAGGATTTGTAGATCTTTCTTAAAATACAGAGCACTGACGTAGATGTTCTCATTATTTAAAATGACTTAATTTTACTCTACCATAAAGGAGAGTCACATAGGTGTGGGTGGATAGGCTTCCCACTCTGCAGTATATGACCCCACCCCCATCTAGATATGAACAGTATTAATTGAGTCCAGTAGATTATTAATAAATTACATAAAATCGGGAGACTGAAATTTTTGGTGGCTCATGGGGAGGTGGAGGGAGAGAAGTAGTATAAACACAATCAAGATACATTGTATCCATGTAATAAATTTTCAAAGAATGTGAAAAAGGAAAAACCTCGAATATTAAACAGATCATTGCATATATAAATGGAAAGAAAATGCTGATTCTGCTTGCCTTTTACATACTCTTATCTTTTCATTTCTACACTAAAAATGAACGTTCTTCCAACTTAAGTTGCTCTTATTAAGCAAAAATTGTGAAAATAAAATTAACTGGAACTTCTGTTTTTTTAATCTGCACATTTAAAATGATCAGATTTTAAGGGGAAACATGTAATCCCTAGTGATAACATTTGTCACTTTTTGTGCCCTTACATTTTTGTTTGTTTAAATTTTACTTTTTTCTATTATTCTTTTATTGAAAATAAATATTTCGTATAATATATTCTGATTATGGTTTCCCTTCTGCCAATGCCTCTGAGGCCCTGCCCACTCCCCTCCCATCTGAACCCACATCATTTCTATCTCTCATTAGAAAACAAATAAGTATCTAAAAAATACTATTAAAATAACATAAGATGAAAGAAAACAAATAAATTGGAATAGGGCAAAACAAACAGAAAATAATAAAAGAAAGAAAAAGAATAAGAAACACACATACACACATAAGAATCCCATAAAATCACAAAACTGAAAGCCATACATATATACAAAGGGCCATTGGAGTAAAAATAATCCCCTTGAAAACTAGGAGACAAGGAACCTCTGGAGATGGCAATCAGTAATCTTTTTGTAGGTCATTTCTTGCTGGCCATTGAGTCTGCCCTTAAGAATGGTTTGTATCCCCTCGTAAAATTCTTTTGGGGAAAACAAATTTTTTATTTGTGATTGTTTACCAATTAGAGATAACTTTTAGGTTAAGGATGGGAGCTTTTGTACACTTCTCCTTTCAGCTCTAGGACCCCATTTGGTATAGACCTGTGCAGGTCTTGTGCATGCTGCTGCAGTCTCTGTGAGTTCATACATGCATAATTTATGCTGTATTTAGAAAGCCTTGTTTCCTTGGTGTTCTTTAACCCCCTCTGTCTATTAAAATCTGCTTCCTTTTCTGGAAGGTTCTCTAATACCTGAAGAAAGGAACGTGATGGAGACATACATTTTAGAGCTGAATGTTCCAAGGTCTCTCACTCTCTGCACATTGTCCCATTGTGGGTCTCTGTTTTGTTGACATCTACTGCAGGAGTAAGCTTCTTTGATAATGCCTGAGTGAGGCACTGATCTAAGAGAACAACAGAATACCACTGGCAGTCAATTTACTGCTGTAATCCTCCAGCAGAAAAGTAGTATGTGATTTTCCTCTAGGTCCTTGGCATTTCTAGTTTTAGATTCTTGGCCATGTGAGCAATGTCAGGGAGGGGTTCTATTTTCCAGAGTGGACCTTAAATCCAATTAAATATTGTTTTATTGCTCCCACAGTCTTTGTGCCTGTATTTCACTAGTGCGTCTTACAGGAAGGTTATTATTTCAAATCGGAAAGTTTGTAGCTGGGTTGCTGTTTGCCTTTCTCCTTTGTAGCTTATAGGGTACCTTCCAGTACCATGAACACTAGTTGGAAGAAGTGAAGGCTCTAGGTCAGCATTAACTCAGCTGCTCCATGTTCAATAAGTTTTGTAGGAATTTCAGTCATCAACAGTGTCTTACGATCAGACTGTGGAGAGTAACTAAAAGCCACAACAATAGGCCAGGTTGTTTTGGGTTTCCCATGGAGCCCCTTTGGCTGATAACTCAGATTTAACCCATTCCCAGCAATGAAAGTTTTACTTGACAATGACAGAAGTCTAGTTGGAGCTATATCTTCACTGTTATTAAGTGAGTCCATTTAGAATTCTGTCATATATGTATATATTTCAAGACACTTGTACTGTGTTGGGTTACCATAGGAGTCCTAAGATGAACCATAGTTTTATCTGTGCCCCTGCCCCCATATTTCCTACCTCATCTCTTTCCTTGGGTGAATAACCAGAAATGGAGGTCCTCAATAGATCATTTTTCTGTTTGACATTTTTGTTTTGTTTCATTTTTATGCAAACACACTGCACTTTTTATTTTATTGTTTATTTTTTATATATCCCTCATATATTACATGCTGACCACAGTTTCTTCTCCCTCTCCTCCCCCCTCAGTGTCTTCTTTGTCTGCCTCCCCTCTCCCCAAGATCCATGCCCCTCTAACTACCCTCAGAAAAGAGGATGCCTCCCAGGGACATCAATAAAACATGGCAAAAAAAAGTTACAGAAAAACCTGACATGTACCAACACATCAATACTAGACAACCCAGTAGGAGGAAAAGGGTCCCATAAGTAGGCAAAAGAGTCATGGATAGCCTCTGCTCCCACTATTAGGATTTCCGTAAGAACAATAAGCTACTCAGCCATAACATATGCAGAGGACCAAGGTCAGACCCCTACAGGCTCCCTGGTCTTTGCAAATTCCCATGAGTGGCTGGGTTTAAGATTAACTAAAAAAAAAAAAAAAAAAAAAAAGTATCCTAGGAGTGGCATAGCTGGATCATGAGGAAGCCCTATTCCTAGTTGTCTAAGAAAGTGCCAGATTGATTTTCAGAGTGGTTGTACAAGTTTACATTCCCACCAGCAGTGGAGGAGGGTTCCTCTTTCTCCATAACCTCTCCAGCATGTGTTGTCCCTTGAGCAACGCTCAGTCCCCATTCTGAAAGGCAATGAGGATGGACATCAGAAGAAGGAGAAGAGAAAACAGGGAACAAGTTAGGAGTCTGCCACAGAGGGCCTCTGAAAGGCTCTGCCCTGTAGACTATCAAAGCAGATGCTGAGACTTATGGCCAACCTTTGGGCAGAGCACAGGGAATCTTATGAAAGAAGTGGGAAATGGTAAAATCTGGAGAGGCCAGGAACTCCACAAGGAAAGCAACAGAACCAAAAAAACCTGAGCACAGGGGTCTTTCCTAAGACTCATACTCCAACCAAGTACCATGCATGGAGATAACCTAGAACCCCTGCACAGATGTAGCCCATGGCAGTTCAATGTCCAAGTGGGTTCCATAGTAATGGGAACAGGACTGCCTCTGACATGAACTGATTGGCCTGCTCTTTGATCACCTCCCCCTGGGGGGGAGAAGCCTTACCAGGCCACAGAGGAAGACAATGCAGTCACTCCTGATGACATCCAATAGACTAGGAGCAGAAGGTAGGAGAGGAAGACCTCCCCTATCATTGGACATGGGGAGGGACATGCGTGGAGAAGGGGGAAGAAAGGGGGGATTGGGAGGGGAGGAGGGAGGGGCTTATGTGGGGATACAAAGTGAATAAAGTGCAATTAATACAAATTTAAACAACAACAAAAACAGTAGCCCTCTTACATACATATGACAAATGGGTCGAAAAAAAAATTCAGGGAAACAACACCCTTCCAGAAAGCAACAAATGATACAAAATATCTTAGTGGAACCCTAACCAAGCCAATAAAAGTACTGTATGATAAAAACTTTTAAGTCTTTGAGGAAGAAATTGAAGAAAGAATATATAAGAAGGTGGAAAGGTTTTCTGTGCTCATGGACTGGAAGGATTAAAATAGTAAAACTGGCCATCCTACTAAAAACAATCTACAGGTTCAATGCAATCCCCATCAACATTCGATTACAATTTTTTTACTGACTTTAAAAGAACAGTACTTAACTTCATATGAAAAAAGAGAAAAACACAGGATAACTAAAACAATCCTGTATAATAAGAGAACTTCCAGGAGTATTCTCATCCCTGATCTCAAGCTACATACAGAGCTTTAGTAATAAAAAAACACAAGGTATTGGCATAAAAACAGACATGTTGATCAATGGAATCAAATAGAAGACACAGACATATATCTACACACCTCTGGACACCTGATTTTTGATAAAGAAACCAGAAATGTACAACAGAAAAAAGAAAGCAGCATCACCAAATGGTGCTCATCTAACTGGATATTGGTATGTACAAGAATGAAACCCATATCTATGAACCTGTACAAAAATCAAGTCCAGGTGTTTCAAAGACCCCAACAGAAAAATGGATACATTAAGTCTAATAGAAGGGAAAGTAAGCAATAGCCTTCAACACATTGGTACAGGAGAAAATTTCTCAACAGAACACCAACAGCTCAGGCACTAACATCAAGAATTAGTAAACTGGACCTCACGCAACTGAAAAGCTTTGTAAAGACAAAAGGGACTGACATTTTAAAGAGAGTTATTCTAAGACATTATGTGACTCTATACTCTCACAGGCACGTAGATGAGTTTCAGTTTCTCAGCATTCTTTTTGACGCTTAGAATTGTACCGTGTCTGAATACATTAAAGATCATATTTAATGTTATTTGCAAAAGCTCTCCCCCGAGAAGACCAAAGAAAACTGTTTTTAGTGACCGAATGTGCACTTTCTTTTTTTCAGAATACGCTTATAGGCACGAATTGGCAGAAGCTGTTGGCCTTCCACGAATTCCTGTCCATCCAATTGGATACGATGATGCACAGAAACTCCTCGAGTAAGTTTGACAGGAAAAAAAAAATGCCTGTTTTGTTATTTCTAATTTTTGAGAATTTTCAAATGTTTTACTTCTATCTTCAAATTTTGGTAACCTAGTCTCAGTGATCGAAGCAATATAGAAATGTTTTCACAAATTTAAAGAATACTGGCTCTGGTTCGGCAATTTATTTTCTATCGGGTCACCTAAAATATGTGACAGCCATGAAAATGGTCATTCTAGATTTTCAACTGGAAGGAGAATGATTGATCAGTTCTCCAAACCATGACGTCAAAAGACCCATCTGCCCATTTGTGACACAGTCATGTTCTCAGGCTGGCCAGGCATGATTGTGTCAAGCATGACAAGAGATTTCTCCCGAAAACATAGTATACCTTGGAGGCTAGACTGTTGATGACTACTAGATTGCCTCACTCAAGTAAATGTTACACTGTCACTGTACCTTTCTTTCCTTTTTTCTCTTTCTTTGTCCTTTACCCTGTATTGTAATGGCACTTGAGCCTATTGACACTTTTCCAGCTTTCTCTAGTTTCCTGTTCTGCTCTTTCCCCAGCCTTTTCTCCGTGTACCTTTATTTTTATCATCAATATTTTCATTTTTGTTTTTTAGTTTATACTTCTTTGAGAAACAGATTACAAGACCCACCAACATAGAGTTTTAATCTGTATTTTTGTTCCTTTCTGCCAACATTGTTAAACTTTTCACCTTTCCTGTCTTACTGTCTCCCATTTGCATGCCCTCCCTACTTCACTGTCCTCCAGAAGGAAAAGAATTTCTCTAAAAGTAGAGTTTATAGAGTCAAGGCACCTTGACAATTATGTCATAATCAAAACACTGTCATGTTTCTTTTTTCAGGTGTATTGTGTTGGGTTGGGTTTATAACTGGGTCTAACTATGTAGCACAGGTTACTCCTGATAACTCAGCCTTCCAGGTCCTGGCATTACAAGTATCCTCCATCATGTCCGGCCTCAAAGCATTTTTAATCATTTCATTACCACATCAGTGAGAAAGCATTATATGAGCAGCTTAAGGTCCCCAGTTTCACAAGTAAATATCTCAATATCTAGAAATTTGAGGTATGTGTCCAATCTATGGGTATATCATTTTTAGATTTGGGCTATTAACTGTAACATTTGGGTCAAGATTCAGTACATGGTACAATCTTTAAATCACAATGGGCTACACATTTAGATAAATGCATTGATAAAATAAAGCTAAGCATTTATATTAGTTAAAGATGACTGTCATTTTAGTACAACTAGTAATAATGGAGATACTTAAAATTTTAGCACCTTCAAACATGTCACTGGCTATGATAGTATACAAAACAATAAAATATATATAAATATTGGACAAGAATACTTAATTATATGGAATGTATTTGTAATCCATTAAGTTAAAAAGCAGATTTAAAAATATTGTGATTCCAGTTCATTAATGTATTAAAATGAGCCCATATTTTCTTGATAATCAAAAAGGGAATGCATGAAATGTTATAGAATTAGACATAAGTTTTATTTTGTCATGTCTACTAATTTGCTGGTCTGAATAAAGAGGTAAATATTACCTAAATCCTGAGGTAGGATAATTATTTGATTGAAAAATTACAAATGCTATTTATTTCAAATTATATCTAGTGTCTAAGCAGGCTGTTTTGTTCATGGGGTTCCTTTCTCTTATTGCTGAGGTTTTCCACCACATGATGATAATGCAGGCTAACTATTCACTAGTTGAGTTGAAGGATAACTGGCATTGTTCCCTGTTTTTGTTGTTATAAAAGATGATACTATGGATAATTGTTATATGGATTTCATACCACTGTAACCTTCATTTTTCTGGTGTTCAATTTTGAGTCACATAAAGATATTTATTTTGATAAGAAACTAACAACCAAGAGTGATTATACTGTAACCTTCTCACCAGTATATGGATAGCACACACATACCCTTTCCACGCTTTTATGAAAACATATTTTATATGATTCTAAAAGTACCAGGTTCATTTTGTATTTTTTAAATATTGATTCTTTCATTTTTTTCCTCAATATTTTTGTGGCTTCAGATTAGTATATTTCATATAAGATAACGTTGGCAGTGTTTCTTTTTCTGGTTCTTGAAAGAATGCCCGAAGAATTGCCATTTGCCTTGTGAAGTAAAGCCATTTGAAATAGTGAAGCCAATTGTCTATCTGGATGATGTCTATCCTCATTCGCCCCCTTTACCTGATCTGATCATATTTTCTTTTTGAGTCAGTTTTGTGAGTGTGCAACTTTCTAGGAATTTATTCAACTCATATAGGCTGTTCAATTTATTAGTGTATAGTTCTTCATTTTATTCCTTTGTAAGTCTCTGCGTTGTTATAAAGGCGGTAGTTGTGTCCCTTCTTGTGTTGAGTTATTGGAGTCAGTTCCTTCTGCCTTTAAACTGTTCAGTATGGCTTGCCTGTTTATTGATCTTTTCAGAAACTATGCTGTCACTTATTTTTCTCTGTTATTTCTTCTTTTCTCTGTTATTTCTATAATTCATTATTTATTACTTCAGTCCTGATGCATATTCTTTTGTTTGTAAAGATTATTTTTTAAAAATGTAATTTCTATTGCTTTATATATCTATATAATAAAATTGAGTCATTCCCATTGCCTTCACTCAGCTTCTTCCCATTTCCAACAAACACTTCTCAACAAATCCTCCTGCCACCATTCATTCTTTTTATTTGTGTTTCGCTGAGTTTAATATGAGTTACTTGACCAACTTATTATCTATCTATCTGTCTGTCTGTCTGTCTGTCTGTCTGTCTGTCTGTCTATCTATCAATCCATCTATTTTTATAGAAGATAATCTTAATGATTTGTATTCTTTTATTGACTAAAAATTTCATACATCGTTATACTGTTCTGTTGAAGTCAACCCATCATTTGCTCACCTCCATCTTCTTTCCTACCACCTCCACAACTATTCTTGCCCAACCTTATGTGCTCTTATTTTTTTTTTTCTTTTACCCTGAAGAGTTCACTCAGAGCTGTCAGAAGGTGCATAGCTTGTAGGAGCTCAGGTAGCCTCTCTGGGGTCTCATTCCTAAGGGAAATGTACTCTACGTCTCCCAGCAGTTAGGAGTTACAATAGTTCCTGAGCAGAGAATAGGCCACTCTGGCCTTCTCACCACTTCACTCTAGAATTTTCTCTGACTGGATCATGTGTATGTCTCATGCATGCAGTCAGAGATGCTCTCAGTTCCTAGATACACATGACAAATTAGGTCCAGAGATGTATTTTATTTTATTTTTAAGATTTTAAAACACTTATATGTATAAGCGTTTTGCTTGCATGTGTGTATGTACACCATCTGAGTGGCTGGTGTTCACAGAGGCTAGAAGATGGCATCAGATCTCATGGAACTGGAGTTAGAGATGTTTATGTAAGTGTTTAGTTTTTTGGGGTCTAGATTTTATCCTTCATTTTTGTCTAATAACCATTTATGAGTGAGTAAATACCATGTATGTCTTTCTGCTTCTGGGTTACCTCACTCAAGAGGAATCGCCATCCCTGATTTCAAGCTGTACTATAGAGCAAAAGTAACAATAACTGCATGCTACTGGCATACAAAAAGACTGGTGGATCAATGGAATCAAATAGAAGACACAGAATAAACCCACACACCTATGGATACTGATTTTTTACAAAGAAGCCAAAACCATGCAATGGAAAAAAGCATCTTCAACAAATGGTGCTGCTCTAATTCGATATCTACATGTAGAAAAATGCAAATAGATCCATATTTGTCATCCTTCAAAAAACTAAAGCCTAAGTGTATCAAAGACCTTAACATAAAACAAAACACACTAAACCTGTTAGAAGAAAAAATGGGAAAGAGCCTTAAACTCATTGGCACAATGGAAAACTTCCTGAATAGAACACCAACAACACAGGCTCTAAGATCAACAATCAATAAATGGGACCTCATGAAACTGAAAAGCTATTCTAAAGCAAAGGACACTTTTGTCAGAACAAAACAACAGCCTACAGATTGAGAAAGGGTCTTCACCAACCCTGTATCTGACAGAGGGCTAATATCAAGAATATATTAAGTTATACACCAACAAACCAAGTAATCCAAGTTAAAAAAAAAAAATGGGTTACAGAGTTAAACAGAGACTTCTCAAATGGCAGAGAAACACTTAAAGAAATTCTCAATTTCTTTATTCATCAGGGTAATACAAATCAAAACAACCCTGAGATTTCCTCTTACACCCATCAAAATAGCTAATATCAAACACTCAAGTGACAGTACATGCTGGAGAGGATGTGGAGAAAGAGAAACCCTCTTCCATTGCTGGTGGGAGTGTAAACTTGTACAACCATTTTGGAAATCAGTCTGGCTCTTTCTCAGACAATTAGGAATAGTGCTACCTCAAGATCCAGCTATACAATTTCTAGGCACATATCTAAAATATGCTTAACTATACAACAAGGACATTTGCTCAACCATGTTCGTAGCAGTTCTATCAATAATAGCCGGAAACTGGAAACAACCTAGATGTCCCTGAATAGAGGAATGGATACATTTACACAATGGAATACTATTCAGCTTTTAAAAACAAGGAAATCATGAAATTTGCAGGGAAATGGTGGGATCATCTTGAGTGAGATAACCGAGAAGCAGAAAGACACTGGTATATATTCACTCATAAGTGGATATTAGCCACACAATTGGATAAAAAAAAATCTATACTCCTAAAGAATCTAAACAAGGAAGACCCTAAGGAAGATGCTCAATCCTCATGCAGAAGGACAAACATGATTGACATCAGAAGCAGGAGAAGACAGGACAGGACAGGAGCCTACCACAGAGGGCCTCTGAAAGATGCTACCTAGCAGGATATCAACACAGATGCCGAGACTCATAGTCAAACTTTGGGCAGAGTGCTGGGAATCTTATGAATAAAGAGGGAGATAGAAAGACGTGGAGGGGACAGGGGATTTAAAAAGAGTCCAACAGAACCATAAAACCTGAGCCCTGGGGGCCCTAAAGAGGATGATATCCTAACCAAGGACAATGCATGGAGAAGACTTAAAATCCCAGCTCAAATGTAGCCTATACACTCAGTCTCCAAGTGGCATCCCTAGTAAGGGGAACAGGGGTTTTCACTGGCAGGAACTCCATGGCAGGCTCTCTGATAACGTCCCCCTGGGGTGCGCAGGTTTGCCAGTCCATACAGGAAGACAATGCAACCAGTCCTGATGAGACTTGATAGGTTAGGGTCAAATAGAAGGGAGGAGGACCTCCCCTATCAGTGGATTAAGGTAGGAGCATAGGGGGAGAAGAGGGAGGGAGGGTGGGATTGGAAGGAGATAAGGGAAGGGGACACAGCTGGGATACATGTTGAAAAAATTGTAATGAATGACAATAATCAAAAAGATGAAAAACAGATGATCTTTTCTAATTCCCATGATTTGCCTGCAAATTTCATTGTGTCCTTGTTTTTAATAGCTGAGTAGTATTCCATTGTGTAAATGTACCACAATTTCTGTATCTATTCCTCTGTTGAGGGACATCTAGGTTGTTTCTAGATTTTGGCTATTATGAATAAAGTTGCTACGAACATGGTTGAGCAAATGTCCTTGTTGTATAGTTGAGCATATTTAGGATATATGTGTTAGAATCTTGAGGTAGCACTATTCCTAGTTTTCTGAGAAAGCACCAGATTGATTTCCAATGTGTTTGTACAAGTTTATACTCCCATCAGCAATGGAGGAGGGTTCCCCTTTCTCCACATCTTCTTCAGCATGTATTTTCACTTGAGTTTTTGATCTTAGCCATTCTGATGAGTGTAAGGTGAAATATCAGGTTCATTTTGATTTATACTGAGGGAGTTCTCTTAACTAATTATTTGTCTCTCCATCCACCAGATAAATCAATCAATCAATAAAGCAACATATATATATATCCATAAACCTATATATTTCTATTCAAAATAAACTCCTACAATATATTCTGATCACTGTTTCCTCTCCCTTTTTATATAACAAGCAGACCAATAAAAAAGAATAAAACAGAAAAATGAAATAACTAACAAGAAACACGAATACACAAAATACATAATACAAAAATGAGAACCAATAAAAGATAATCAAAGGACAAGTAAGGTACACAATCAATAAACAAAAGATAAGGAGACAAAATGTCTCCAAAAATATCACCGAGTCCATTTTGTGTTTGTCATCTACAGCTGGACATGTGGCCTCCCTTAAGTGTGATTTACATGCCCAGTGAGTCACAATCTGAGAATATTTTTTTCTTTCCTAAAGGTTGTCCATTGGAGATAGCTTCTGGGTTATGATGGCCATTTATGTCCACTGCCACTCTTGGGTGTAAAGCCCATATGACTTGGACCTGTGTAGGCCCTGTGCATGCTGCCATTTGATTTCCTTATGTGCATCAGTCGTGATGGATTTGGAAAGCAGTTTTCCTGGCATCCTTAAAGTCTTTAGTGAGACTCCCTGAGCCTTCAGTGGAGGGTTTTGATGAAGACATCCTTTTTAGGATGTAGTGTTCCAGGTCTTTCACTCTTTACATATCATCCTGTTGTGTGTCTCTGTATTAATTCACATCTCCTACACAAAGAAGCTTCTCTGATGCTGGTTGAGTGAAACATTCATCTATAGGCTTAAGCAGAATGTTGTTAAGAGTCATTTTATTGTGATGTTCATGTAGCAGAACATTATTATTTGGTTTTCCCATTGGCCATGCCCATGTGTTCTCAGATTATTGGCCATTACAGGAGTGTCAGACATGAGTTCCATATTGTAGAGTGGGCCTTAAATACAATCAGATATTGATTGGGTATCCCCACAGCATTTGTGCTACTAATGCACTAGCATATTATGCAGTCAAGTCACTATTGTTTACCAAGGCTTTCTACCTGGGCTGTCATTTAGTTTGTTTCTCTGATAGCATACTGAGTACTTTCTAATACCATGAACATGAGTCAATAGAAGTAAAGGATCTAGTTGGGTACCAGCTCTATATCTCCTTGTTCAATGAGATATACAGTTGCGTTAGGCAATCAGTTTGGGGAGAGCAGCCAATAGTCTTGTTATTGGTTTTCATGGGGCCCATTTGACCAACAACCCAATTAGATGTAACCCATACTTGGCACTGGAGGTTTCACTTGGTGACAAGAGATGTGAAGTTGGGGCTTTGTCTCCCCCATTATTTGGTGACTCTGTTAAGACTTAATTCATATATAGTTATATTTTAGAAATTGTTACCATAGTAAGTTTCCATATGACCCTTCAAATTGCCCTTACTTCTAGTAGCTCCTTCCCATACTCCCTTCCTTACTTCCCTTACCCCTCCCTGTTTGTTTTAATCCTCCAATTGCAGTATTCCCCTGTCTCTCCATAACTATATATTCTATTTCCCCTACCTTGAGAGTTGCTTCCATCCTCTCTAATCTCTTACTATGTTCTTACACTCTGTCCTTATACAGATAATAGGGTACATATTGAAAACTTGAGCTAATATTCACATATGAGAATATGTACTATATATGTTTTTTTTTTTGGTTCTTTGTTACCTCACTCAGGATGATTCTCTTAGTTGTACTTTTTTACCTGAAAATTTAATGATTTCATTTTTAGGAGCAAAATATTATCCCATTATGCATATGTACCACACTTTCATTATTCATTCATCTATCAATGTACATCTAGGATGTTTCTAGTTTGTCTCTGTTATGAAAAGAGCAGACATTGACATGTTTGTATAATTGTTTTTGTAGTAGAACACTGAGTCCTCTAGGTTTATTCCCAAGAATCATATTGTTAAATATGAAGTGGTTCCAGTAACCCTAGGAACCGCCACACAGATTTCTATACTGTGTGTACAAGGTTTCACTCCCACCTGCAATGGTTGAGTGTTCCCTTTACCTCACATCCTTGCCAGCATAAGCTGTCATTTATTTTAATGATCATGGACATTTTTCCAAGTGAAAATAAAATCACCCAGAGACACATTTTATTATTGAATAGGGAGATAATTATAAGCCAAGTTGAACAATTAACATTTTCTAAAATAGATAAGGAGTAGACAAGCCCCTATGTAGAGAAACAAACAAAACAAAACAGAGAACTGTAGAGCCTGCAACTGTGCAAAGCTCAGTGTGTGCAGAGTGCAAGAAAATCATAAAAAACAGATGGAAATTTTCAACTCCACATTTCATATTTTAGCAACTTTGTGCCAATTCAAGTAAGAGCATTATTTTTTTCAGGCAGTGAGTAAGTAAAACTGCATCTAAGAAAGAAAGTAATATTTTAGCAAGCACAAATGTTTGGGCAGACTCCCGAATTCTCTTTTGTTCTTAAAGCAGGGCTTATACGAAATTTAGTTATGGTGAAGGAAGAAATTACTAATATTTAACTGTACGTTTTAATTTTTTCTATAACTACATTCATCCACCTGCTTAGTAACAGTCCGTTTAATTTTTATATCTGAATAAAGTCAGTCCATTCTCTGGTAGCAGTCAGGCAAATGTTATGAAGAATGCCATTTGAAAGCTTACAATGTCATCTTCTCAAATCTTTAGAGCTATGTGGTAGCTGTTCACCAAAATCCTTTGATCTGTCTAATTGTTTTGTTTTCTAAATTAATGACATAAAAATTTGGACCCCTGCTTGTAATTTTAAAAAAATAATGTGGGTTTATTGTTCTTTGTTTCTTCCTAATATGTGTATCTTCATGAATTATGACTACATATATGTATATGTAGTATTCTATAAGTAGGAGAAATATCATAGTAAAAGACTGCAAGCAGACTTCAGGTTCTTCTGTTAGCATATGTGGTAGAGAGGGTTTTAAAACATGATTTCCCATTTCCCAGTAGTAACACAGTTTGGGTTCTTGTATATTAGCTGTATCTCTTACAACCATGACTTTGGCCATTGCTATACATTCATTCTTGTCCTTATGCTCCTCATATGCAAAGCAGAATTGATAGTGGACACTGCCTTATGGGAGTGGCAGGAAAAGTCAATGGATATTGCATGCAAAGCAATTTAGTCTGTTGTTCACTCATAAAGGCTGTAATGAGACAAATGTCCTAGACAGTAGATTTCTTGACATCTTAACTTGCCTTGTCAAACGTTGTGCAACTAATAATTTCTTTTAATGTTCAACAGACACATGGGTGGATTAGCCCCCCCTGACAGCAGCTGGAAAGGAGGTCTCAATGTACCTTACAACGTGGGACCTGGCTTTGCTGGAAACTTTTCAACACGGTTAAGCTGTTATTATAATCCTTTTACACAAAAGACTTTAAAAATCAGGTGTCCATAGGAGTGTGGGTTTATTGAGATCAGGAATAGAGATGCCTCCAAAAGTTCTTTTATTGTACAGGATGGTTTTAGTATTCTGGGTTTTTTTTTTTTTGTTTGTTTGTTTTGTTTTGTTTTGTTTTCCCCATATGAAGTTGAGAATTGTTATTCCAAGCTCTATAAAGAATTGTGTGGTATTTTGATGAGAATTGCATTGAATCTGTAGTTTGCTTTTGGTAGGATGGCCACTGTTTACTATGTTAATCCTACCAATCCATGAACATGGGAGATCTTGCCATCTTCTGATAGCTTCTTCATTTTCTGGACTGGAGCCTACCGCATATGTCTTCTAAAAGGTTCCAACCAGCAGGCGATCAAAGCAGATGCAGAGATTCACAGCCAAACTTTGGACAGAGCACAGGGAGTCTTACCAAAGAATGGGGATATAAAAGAAACTGGAAAGGACAGGAGCCACACAAGGAGACCAAAAAAGCATGGTCCACGGGGGACTGCAGAGACTGATGCAAAGACCATACATAGAGTGGACCTAGACCCCCTGTTGCTCAGATGTAGCCCATAGACATCTCATTCTCCATGTGGGTTCCTAGTAAGAGGAAAATAGACAGTCTCTGACATGTACTATTGTTGCCTGGTTCCTCACTTCTCTGCATAGGGAGTGACCTATGCAGCCCACAGAGGAGGATGATCCTGGCAATCCTAATGGGACATGATAGGCTAGGGTGAGACAGTAGGGGAGGAGGACCTCCCTTTTTCAGTGGACTAGGGAAAAGAGACAAGAAAGGAAGAAGGAGGGAAGGTGGGACCAAGAGGAGATGAGGAAGGATCAACAACTGGGATACAAAGTGAATACATTGTAAATAATAATAATAATAATAATAATAATAATAATAATAACCAAAAGGCTTTAAAAAAGACAATTACAAGAGATTAAAAACATGTAAAGCCCCCTATGCCCAGATTTTTTGGTTCTCTTGATCTCCTTGTGGAGCTCCTGTCCCCTCCAGGTCTTTCATCTCCCCCTTCTTTTATAAGATTCCTTGCACTCTGCCCAAAGTTTGACTATCAGTCTCAGCTTTTGCTTTGATACCCTGCTGGGTAGAGTCTTTCAGAGGCCCTCTGTGGTAGGCTGCTGTCCTGTTCCCTGTTTTCTCCCTCTTCCAATGTCTGTCCAGTTTGCCTTTCTGAGTGAGGACTGATTATCTTACCTAGGGTCCTCCTTCTTCCTTAGCTTCTTTAGGTGTACATATTTTAGTATGTTTAGCCAATATCAGTCCTGATGAGACCTGATAGGCTAAGGTCAGAGGGAGGGGGTGGAGGACCTCCCCTCCACTGGAGGGGGGATGTAGGGTGAGATGAGGGAGGGAGGGTGAGATAGGGAGGAGACAAAAGAGGGGGCTACATCTGGGATTAAAAAATGAATAAACTGTAGATAATAAAAAATTAATTAATTAAAAAGAAAAGAAATGGGGGTTTAAATCTGTTAACAGATATTCTCAAAGACTTTTTTTTTAAATTTGAATTAGAAAAGTCAAGCTGCACATCCATACCTACAGTAAAGTGACAAGAATCTATAATGTGATTGGTAGCCTCAAAGGAGCTGTGGAGCCAGGTAAGCATAGCATCTGTTTTGCAAATATTGGTGAATCAGAAACAAACATTGCTGCCCCAGTGAAGCACACTCAAACACACAATAAAATATTCTTGGTATAGTGTATCATCACATGTTTTGCAAGAAGAGAAACATGAAATTATGGGGACAGGTCAGAGTGATAAGATGCTTTTTCTTTATCTCTCTCTTTTTTTCTTTCTTATCTTTCTCATTTTGTTCCTTTTTCCTTTCTTTCTGAAAAAATATTCTAATCACTTTTTCCCATCCCTTATTTCCTACATATTCTCCCTACCTTTCTACCCATATATCTCCATGCTTTCTTTCTCTCTTTAGAAAAAAAAATAACAGGCTAACAAACAAACAAAATAAAATAAAAATCATAAAAACAAAATAAACATGAGTAGTCATTGTGGTTGGTTTTAATGTCAGCTTGCCACATAATAGAATCACTCAAGTGGGGAGCAGCACCTGAAGAAGTGTCCTGATTGCCTTGATTTTGAAAGACCACCTCACTTGTGGGCTGCACTTTTAGGTAGCAGCGCAGATAAAAAGGAAAATTCAGCTTCTTTAGGACTATAGATTTTGGTATGTTTATCCTATATTACATGGCTAATATCCACTTATAAATAAGTATATACTGTTTGTGTCTTTCTGCTTCTCAGATACCTCACTAAGCATGATCTTTTCTAGAGCTATCCATTTGCCTGAAAATTTCATTATTTCCTTGTTTTTATTTTTTTATTAAAATTTTTATATTAATTATAGTTTATTCACTTTGTATCCCAGTTGTAGCCTCCATCCTCCCCTCCCAATCCCACCCTCCCTCCCTTATCTCCTCCTATGTCCCTCTCCAAGTCCACGGTTAGGGGAGGTCCTCCTCCCCTTCCATCTCACCCTAGCCTATCAGGTCTCATCAGAACTGACTGCATTGTCCTTCTCTGTGGCCTGCCAAGGCTGCTCCCTCATCCAGGGGAGGCGGTCAAAGAACCACTGAGTTCATGTCAGAGACAGTCCCTGGGTCACACACTAGGTGACCCATTTAGATACTGAGCTGCCATGGGCAACATCTGAGCAGGAGTTCTAGGTTATCTCTATGAATGGTCCTTGGTTAGAGAATCAGTCTCAGAAAAGACCCCTATGCCCAGATAACTACTTATGATTGAACATCTCTTTTTTTGACATAGCTAATGGTGGCTATAAAGCACTGTTTTCTTGTTATTCATCTATTTCTTGAATGAGAATGTTAAACCATCTCCATTGGTCTTCCATCTCTAATTCCATGCATGGAGGAATAACTTCCAAATACTTTTCATCTGCTCTTTGTCATGTTAGCTTCACCTCTAAAAGCACTGCAAATAAATCAGATAAGTATGTGTAAAGTAACTGTGAAAGAACAAATTGTTATAAAAGAATAGAAAACACACTGCCAAACTGAAGCGAGGAGAGGCACAATAGTTGTAGCAAGTAGAAATAAAAAGGAGTTAATAAGAGGTTTCTATAGAAAACAATAGTGGAATATGATTTCTAATGGCAATGTGGAAAATACTGATCAGAACATAAAGGCATTAGAAAAGCATAATCAGGCAGGTGACTAAGGGTCTCATATATTTATAAATCATCCTCTGTAGTGTGCTCTACACAATAGAAATATTTTTTACAGAAATACTGTAACCCTTGACAATGAAATATATGTTCTAGTTTATCTACTGTGATTCCAAATAATATGATGTGTTAATGTTGGTGTTATGGTTAATGTGATATTTATTTTATTTTGTTTGTAATAAAATACCGTAAGTCACATTTTTCCAAATGTAATTGTAGAAGTGGTTCCTGAAGCTACATACAAAACATACAAATTTATTGAGATGACCATGTAAAAAAAAAACACCCCCAAACCACAAAATAAACAGAAGAAAAAACTAGCCATGAGCAGTAGAAACACACAACCCATAAAAACACAAAACATAAAGCACAATACATAAACTTAAAATGCCAAAACAAAGCAACATGAGATGAAGCAATCTCCATAAGTACCACTGATTTTATTTTCTGGTTAACCATCTAGTCCTGGGCCTGGGGCCTTCCTTAAGTGTGGTTCGTGTTACATTGTGAGACTCAGATGGAAAACTATATGTATCTAATTATATCTGTTAAAGCTTTAGAATTTAGGTCTTGATTTGTGAGAATGTACTTGATATTATTTTTTAACACAAATAGTACAATTAAATTACATGTATTTCTTACAAGCGTATATTGCTTGTTTGTTTTTCTGAGACATGTTCTCGTGTAATTAAACTCAGTTTTATATTATTTCCTCCCAAACACTGAAATTACCGTTATGGGCTGCACCATACCAAGAATAAAGATGATCTCTTATTTCAGAACCAACAGTATTATAAAATTAAGGCTTGTAAGTAATAAACTACATACACATATGGGCGCGCGCGCGCGCACACACACACACACACACACACACAGCGACTTACTGAATCTTGCTAGATGATTATTTTGTTCAGGGACTATGATGAGCATTGGGAAGTGGGGGAGGGTTGAAATACACATAAACCAGGGACAAGGAGATCATGATTCGAGGAGATCATGCTCTAAATGAAGATCTTGACACGTAAAGGTGGTAATTGTCTACTCAAATGGGAAAAGATTACCCCCAAACTTTCAACTCAAGCATTTTCCTCCTCCGATAGTAGATAGAAATGGTCAAAAAGAACATTTGTTTAATGAGATGTGGAATAGGACCAGGAAGTGAAGAGTTGTGTTCTCTCTGAACACGATAGGCACAAAATGACAACAGGTATTACAGAACTGTGAGGAGGTAGGCAGACAGACACAATTTCATACGTTCCTGTTTTCTGTATGCCTATCCCTTCAATAATGCACCAACTTAATTTTTGAGTCACATAGATGAAACAAGTACTGAAATCGGAACAAATGGCCAATGTTCACAGGCCTGAGGAACCCGGGTACTTCTCTCTGAGCTGTGAATGCGATGGAGCCATTTTCAGTTTGCTCTGTTGCGACCCTTGCTCTGTTGACTTGTAGACAGATACGTCATTCTTGGTGGTCACCGAGATGCCTGGGTGTTTGGCGGCATTGACCCTCAGAGCGGAGCAGCTGTTGTTCATGAGATTGTGAGGAGCTTTGGAACCCTGAAAAAGAAAGGTAAGGGAAACAGTGACTTAAAAAAAAAATTCTGTGGCCTGGTAATGCTGCACCCCCCTCAGGGGGAGGTGATTAAAGAGCAGGCCAATCAGTTCATGTCAGAGACAGTCTCTGTTCCTATTACAATGGAACCCACTTGGATACTGAACTGCCATGGGCTACATCTGTGCAAGGGTCTTAGGTTATCTCCATGCATAGGCCTTGGTTGGAGTATCAGTCTCAGGAAAAACCCTTGTGCTCAGATTTTTTGGTTCTGTTACTCTCCTTGTAAAGAAGACAATGCAGCCACTCCTGATGAGACCTAATTGACTAGGATCAGAAGGAAGGAAAAGAAGACCTCCCCTCTCAGTGGGCTTGGGGAGAGGCATGCATGCATAGGGGGGAGGAAGGGAGGGATTGGAAGGGAGGAGGGAGGGAACAACAGGGGGGATACAAAGCGAATAAAGTGTAATTAATAAAGAATAAAAAGACAAATTCAGGGAATATCAATTTAATCTTTTGGACAGTGAGTGTGAAAATACTATCTCAGTGACCAGGAAGTAGCTCAGTGTTAGAACACATGCCTTGTGTACAGGAAGCCTTCTCCTCCATCTCCAGTACACAGGAGAAAAACCGTGAATATTGGCACAAGGATGTCAATGGATTATTAACAATTGTGAGGAGCTAGGCAGGGCAAGCATTAATGTTAGTTAATTATACTTCTAATATTTAGTTTGTAAAATATTAATGTATAAACTGACAATCTGAAATAAACAATGTGGTTACTGGCTGCTCTATCAATGGTTTCCTGGCCAAAATGGGGGAGCTATTGCATTCCCTTCAATTCAGAAGATCTCAGGTCACCTGTAGTAAGTAGCTTGGGAGAAGAAGGGTCAAATTGACTCCCTCCCACATCTCCTCCCATAAGCCTCCCCAATTATACTGATAGGGGAGGTCCTACTCTCCTTCCCTCTGATCTTAGCCTATCAGGTCTCATCAGGACTGGCTGAATTGTCCTCCTCTGTGGCCTGGTAAGGCTGCTCCCCTCTCAGAGGGAAGTGATCAAAGAACCAGCCACTGAGTCCATGTCAGAGACAGTCCCTGTTCCCATTACTAGGGAACCAATTAGAGACTGAGCTGCCATGGGCTACATCTGTGCAGGGGTTCTAGGTTATCTCCTTGAATGGTCCTTGGCATATCAGTCTTAGAAAAAACCCCTGAGCCCAGATTTCTTGGTTCTGTTGATCTCCTTGTGGAGCTCCTGTCCTCTCTAGGACTTTCTATCTCCTTCTTTCATAAGATTTTCTGTACTCTGCCCAAAGTTTGGCTACAAGTCTCAGCATCTGCTTTAATACCCTGCAAGGGTAGAGTCTTTCAAAAGCCCTCTGTGGTAGGCTCCTGTCCTGTTCCCTGTTTTCTCCCTCCTACGATGTCCATCCTTTTTGCCTTTCTGAATGGGGATTGAGCATCTTAGCCAGAGTCCTCCTTTTTGCTTAGCTTCTTTAAGTGTACAGATGTATGTTTATCCTGCACTATATTTTTAATATCCACTTCTAAGTGAGTGTATATCCTGCGTCTCTTTCTGCTTCTGGGATACCTCACTCAGGATGTTCTTATCTATTTCCCAACATTTGCCTGCAAATTTCATGATTTCCTTGTTTTTAATTGCTGAGTAGTGTTACATTGTGTAAATGTACAACAATTTCTGCATCCATTCCTCAGCTGAGGGACATCTGGGTTGTTTCCAGCTTTTGGCTATTATGCATAAAGCTGCTACATACATGGTTGAGCAAATATCCTTGTTGTATACTTGAACAATTTTTGGATATATTCCTAGGTTTGATAGAGCTGGATCTTGAGGTACTGCTATTCCTAATTGTCCGAGAAAGCACCAGATTGATTTCAAAAGTGGTCGTAAATGTTTACATTTCGAAAAGCAACGAAGGAGGGTTACACTTTCTCCACATCCTTTCCAGCATATATTGTCAATTGAGTTTTTCATCTTAGCCATTCTGATGGGTGTAAGGTAAAATCTCAGGGTCATGTTGATTTGAATTTTCCTGATGGCTAAGGATGTTGAACATTTCTTTAAGTGCTTCTCTGCCATTCGATATTCCTCTATTGAGAATTCTCTGTTTAGCTCTGTACCCCATTTTTAAGTGGATTACTTGATTTGTTGCTTTTGAATTTCTTGAGTTCTTTATATATTCTAGATGTTATACCTCTGTCAGATAAAGGGTTGGTGAAGACCCTTTCCCAACCTGTAGGCTGTTGTTTTGATCTGACAACAGTGTCCCTTGCTTTACGGAAGCTTTTCAGTTTCTTGAGGTCCTATTTATTGATTGGTAATCTTAGAGCCTGTGCTGTTGGTGTTCTGTTCGGGAAGTTGTCTCCTATGCCAATGAGTTCAAGGCTCTTCCCCACTTTTTCTCCTAACTGATTTAGTGTGTATGGTTTTGGGTTGAAGTATTTGAATCACTTGGACTTTAGTTTGGTACAGGGTGATAACTATGGATCTATTTGCAATTTTCTACATGTAGGCATCTGGCTAGACCAGCACCATTTGTTGAAGAGGCTGTCTTTTTTCAATTTTATGATTTTGGCTTCTTTGTCAAAAGAATGCATCCATAGGTGTGTGGGTTTATTCATGATTTCAGTGGGAATGATTTAAGTTTCTCTCGGTTTAGTTTGATCTTGGCTATAGGCTTGCTGTATAATGTCTTTACTATGTTCAGGTATGTGCCTTGTATCTCTGATCTCTCCAAGACTTTAAACATGAATAGCTGTTCGATTTTGTCAAATGTTTTTTTTTTTTTTTAATTTTTTGGCATCTAAGGAGATGATCATGTGGTTTTTCTCCTTCAGTTTGTTTATATGGTGGATTACATTGATAGATTTCCATGTATTGAACTATCTGTGCATGCCTGGGATGAAGCCTACTTGGACATGATGGTTCATATCCTTCATGTGTTCTTGGATTCTGTTTGCAAGTATTTTATTTTTTGCATCAATGTTCAGAAGAGAAATAGGTCTGAAGTTCACTTTTTTTTTGGTTGAGTCTTTATGTGTTTTAGGTATCAAGCTGACTGTGACTTCATAGAATGAATTTTGTAATGTTCCTTCTGTTTCTATTTTGTGGAATACTTTGAAGAGAATTGGAAATTGGAGTTTGATTTTTTTTTTTTTTTTTTGATGATCTGGTCGAATTCTGTGCTGAAACTATCTGGTCCTGTTTTTTTTTTTTTTTTTTTTTTTTTAAGGGAGATTTTGATGACTGCTTCTATTTCTTTGGAGGATATAGGACTATTTAGTTTAGTTACCTGATCTTGGTTTAGCTTTGTTAAATAGAATCTATCCAAAAAATAATCTGTTTCATTTAGATTATCAAATTTTGTGACATATAGGCTTTTGTAAAGATTGTTTGGATTTCCTCAGTGTCTGTTGTAATGTCCCCCTTTTCATTTCTGATTTTGCTGATTTGGATAGTATCTCTCTGTCTTTTAGTTAGTTTGGCTAAGGATTTGTCTATCTTGTTGATTTTCTCAAAGAACCAGCTCTTGGTCTCATTGATCCTTTGAATTGTTTTCTTTGTTTCTAATTCCTTGATTTCAGTTCTGAGTTTGATTATTTCCACTTGTCTATTCCTCTTGGGTGTGTCAGTTTTTCCCCCCCCCCTAGGGCTTTTAGATGTGCAGTTAAGTTGCTTGTTTGGGATGTCTCAAACTTCTGGAGGCCCTTATCTCTCTTAGCACTGCTTTCATTGTGTCCCATAAGTTTGGGTAAGTTGTGCCTTTATTTTATTGAATTTTAGAAATTCTTTAATTTCTTCTCTCATTTCTTCCCTGACTAAGCTGCCATTGAGTTGAAAGTTTTTTTAGTTTCCATGTGTACGTAGGCTTTTTGTTTTTTTCTGTTGTTGTTGAAGTCTAGTTTTAGACCATGGTTGTCTGATCAGATATAAGGGATTATTTCAATTTTCTTCTCTCTATTGAGCCTTGCTTTGTGTCCAACTATATGGTCAATTTTTGAGAAGGTTCCATAAGGTGCTGAAAAGTACGTGTGCTCTTTTGAGTTTGGGTGAAAAGTTTTGTATACATCTATTCAATCCATTTGATTTAGGACTTCTGTATGTGCTATTATTTCCCTGTTTAGCTTCTGTCTGGATGATCTGTCATTTGGTGAGAGTGGAGTGTTGAAGTCTCCTATTGTTAAGGTGTTGAGATCTATGTGTGATTTCAGCTTCAATAATGTTTCTTTTATTTATAAATGCAGGTGCTCTTTTATTTGGGGCACAGATATTCGGGATTGTGATGTCCTCCTGGTGAATTTTTCTTTTGATGAGAGTGAAGTGCCCCTCCTCATCTTTTTTGATTAATTTTGGTTAAAATCTATTTTATTAGATATTAGGATAGCTACCCAGCTTGTTTTCTGAGTCGTGCTTTTTTGTTTTGGTTTGTTTTGGTTTGGTTTTTAAGACAGAGTTTCTCTGTGGAATAGCCCTGGATCTCTGGGTACTCACTCTGTAGACCAGGCTGGCCTCAAACGCAGAGTTCAGCCTGCCTCTGCTGGCCGAGAGGTGGTGGTAAAGGTGGTAAAGTGTACCACCACTGCCCAGTTTTCAAAAACCATTCTTAATAAATATACCCAAGATATATATCAGTATTCTAAAGATGTTACAGCACTTATTAAGTGCTTCTGAAATAGAATTCCATGAATCATTAGGCACAGATTAATCCTTCATTTGAAAATATTCCTGATAATCAAATGGTGTCTTCTCTTTAATCTATAGTGATTTTTAGATGAAGACAGTTCAGTATGTATGGCACAGTCTTACATCTAGGAAGAGTGAGAATCAGGGTTTAAAATAGTATCTTTCTTCAACTCAAAGGCCACTGTTTATTACCTCAGAGGCTTACTTATTAAATTGTAAGGTTTTCAGTATCAGTGGATACGGTTATCTCACAGTGAGCCCTTTATGACTAATTTTACAAGATAGTGAAGAAAAAAAAATCAGAGAAGCAGATGACCTTGAGGTTTGCATCATGTTATTTCAAAACATCAGGTGAGGGTTTTAAATAGTTCCCATATTTCTGCCTCCCACTGCAGCACTGGCTATACCAGTGGTTTTCACTCTGTGTCAGGCATCCACAGAACAGAGGGGTTTCCTCCTCCTGGCCAGCTGTAAAACATTTGGAACATCTTTCAACTTCATGAGGCTTTCACTGTCTACATTCTTCCCTTTACAATACAATGTTACTATTTAATTTTAGCAAGACCATTTTAAAAACGTACGAGACAAAATTGTGTAATGGTGTAATGTGAGCCACAAATCGTACTTTCTACAACCACTCCCCTAACCCCACACCTACGCAGAAGTTTTCATGTTCCCATCTTGTAGACTTCTCTGTGTCTTAGGCATTCTATGTACTGTGCCAGCATTTCTCTGTTTTTCACATGTATTTTAGGATGGAGGCCTAGAAGAACGATTTTGTTTGCAAGCTGGGATGCAGAAGAATATGGCCTTCTTGGATCTACAGAGTGGGCAGAGGTTCGTTGAAATTATGCTTCTATATAAATTTTCCTAAGTGGCAAAGCAGTTAGGACTGTATTGTGAAGCTTGGAAAAATAACAAGTGAATCCAGTCAGACAATGCTTAGAGTTGATCTAAAATGTCTTGGATGTGCGTTCAACCTTTTGATATTTCAGCAAAATGTCCTGTGTACAAAATCTGTGTTTGAGACTCACACAATCAAGTTATTTAAAAAAAAATCACCAAGTGAAAATCATCTCATTATGCTTTAACTATGTTCATATTTTGTGTTGGATTGCGTTCATACCTATACTTGGCTGCATGTGGCCCATGGGCACAGGTTAGACTCGTCTGATTATACAAAAGAACAATATCATTGTTCAAGAATCCACAAGAGGAGAACAAGATGATTCAGTTGGTAAAGGCACTTGCTGCCAAGCTGATGATTTGAGTCTAATTCTTGGGACCTAGTCGGGGGAGGAGAAAACTGAGAGCTGCAATTTATCCTATGACCAACTCATATGTGACATGACATGCATGCTCACATAGCAAACATGCAGGCCACCACGTAAATAGATATTTAAAAAAAATAAACAAGATTATCTCATTTGAAGAAACCAGTTTTGTTTGAATTTTTAGAAACACCTGCTGTCAATTATTACAATTTATTTTGACAATGCAATATCATAAATCATTGTACTGGAAACCAAATACAAAAACTTATCAATTTCTAATGTTCCTTTTACACACTACCCAAATCAGCTCCAATTGTCAGTCACACTGAACCCTCAGGTTCGAGTATAGACCTAAGGCCTGGTCTATACTTATCTCATTTCAGTGGTCTCTTCACTATTAAATGCTGCAGAAAGTAGGGTAGATGGACTATTTTCCAGGCCTCCTGAATAGTAACTCCATCCTAATGTCTATAAGCTTAGTGTGACAGAGAAGTAAGTATATGTAGCACTGGTATCTGCTGAATCAGCTTCCTGCAATGCTGTGACTGCTCACGTGACTCTTGTAAAACAGAGATAGCTATTACAGGTTTCTCTGAAAACCTGCCATATTCCTGCTGATCAAGGTGAAGTTTTCTGCACCAGAAATCTCATTCTCATGTCAGGAAAATCTATGATTATTTCATGGAGTAGTTTGTCTCTATAAAATTATTAATATTGCTATTATTTTGTTGGTTTTCAGTCAGTCTCTTTATTTATATCAACATGCCCTGAAACTCCTAAAACCCTCCTGTCTCGGCCCCTTGATTCACTTCACGGTGATCAAAATACATTTTTTAAAAAATTAAATTTAAAAATTTGGTTTTATCATTCAGAATTGCACATACTTCTCTGATTTTTCTCTTACAATCAAAACTTCTAGGAAATTCAATGTTTTGGAGAACCCAATGTCTACTTGGAGCTACACTCCTTAATTCTAAGAATTAAGTAGATATTGACATTCTACAAGAGAAATTGGCTTCATGGTCATGTTTCATTTGTAAAGTCTCTGGCCAGTAAATCGCAAACAGCCCATTTCCTGTGAATCTAGAAAATCACCCGAACTTAAATATTTTTTTCTTTTAAATTTTTTTTGATTTGTTGCTTATTACAGTTTATTCAGTTTTTATCGTGGCTGTGGATCCCTCCCTCGTTTCCTCGCAGTCCCCCCTCCCTCCCTCCCTCTTCTCCTAAGCCCCTCCCCTAGTCCACTGATAGAGGAGGTCCTCTTCTCTACTATCTACCCCACCTCATCAGGTCTCATCAGGACTGGCAGCATTGTCTCCCTCTGCTGCCTGGCAAGGCTGCACCAACAAATAATGAGAGGATTTATAAAAAAATGTTTCCGCTGAAAAGTCTCCTAAATAGATGTTTACTGAGAAAAACTGTGACAGATCCGTGTGCATGTTTAAATTCCCGGTTCCCTTTTCATCTGCTGTGTGTGAATTGCTCAGTCTCTCAAATGTAATTTACAAAAGTTTGCTCTTGCTTCTCACTGGCAACCACTGCGTTAAGATTCTCAGACCAACTTTCCTTTGAGATTGTACCTGCCAAACTTGTGGGAAACATGATCCAACTTCACTGAAATATCGACGTTCATGAAAGATAGATGTGCCTTGTGTGGGAGGGAGTTATAGTTATGCTTATAGTTTTAAATATCTTGTTATAGGAGCATTCCAGAGTCCTCCAAGAACGCGGGGTGGCTTATATTAATGCTGATTCTTCCATAGAAGGTGAATATTCTCGGCCTCGTTAGAGAACAGTGATTATTCCGGAGGTAATGATTTAGTTGTGAATTACGTCCCATCACGGAAAGCAGCCCATTAGCAGTAAGGTAGGGTACCTGTGGCTGCCTCCACACCTCTTGCCTTGATGCAGGACTGATTTCATGAGTAATTAAGAGACATTTCCCCCACTCTGTATCACAGTGTGGGCCCAGAAAAACCTCATTCCTAATTTCCCTCTTCTAATAATTACCTGTTGAATGCTGAAGTCATGAATGCGAAGAATCTTTTTACTTGCATGGCATAGAAGATATTTAAATATAGGGACTTGTGAGGTGGTTAAGCAATCTATGGCACTTTCAGAGAAGCCTGACAAATTAAGGTTTATCCTAGCAACCGATTTAAAGATGGACAGTAAGAACTGACTCCATAAAGTTGCATTCTGACTTCTACATGTACACCATGACACACACTCACACTCGCACACACACTTAGTGTAAATTCTCCCTGGCAATAATGGTAGAATAGTGCCTTGATGGAGGCACATGGATATTTACATTTTCTTCCTGATGTACGTTTCTGAGCCTCACGGACATAAAGTTTAGCTTACTTGGTGCAGGCCAGTTCTTCTTCCTCCTCTCATGTTATTGGAGAATTACCATCCCATTCCCACACTGCCGTCTACATATAGTGACTATTCAAAAATTTCTAATGTGATTATTCTTTCCTTATTTAATTAGGATGATTTGGGAGCTGGAGTCAATGGGATTTCTCTGAAAACATGACATGAGTCCAAAGGGTGAAGAACTCATGCAGATATGATGTAGAACACTGATTCAAGCTGGGAAAACAGTATTTGCAATTAGCTTAATGAAGAGTTCATGGGTGCAGTGGGAAGTAAAGATTTGGAGATATGGCCTATTTAATTCTCTCCCCAGCCTCAGGACAAGTTTCAGCAGTGTCAGTGTGAAAGAAGTTTTTTTTTGTTTTTGTTTTTTTGAGATAAATTTACTTCTGTTTATTAACTATCACATTTGCAGTTGCAAAGTTAAGACTTTTTTAAGGTATAACAATCCTTAATGCTTATTCCCTGTCATCATTTTATAAATAAGTGTTTCGGGTTTTAAGATCGAGAACATTAGAGAATTTTTATTAAGTGCATGTTTGAAGGAATAATGTGTTTTATATAGTTTAGTAGTGGTCTTTGAATAAGTGGATAATGGACACAAAAGAGATAAGCCGTTTAACCCGTTCCTTCTGTTTCAGGAAACTACACTCTGAGAGTTGATTGCACACCACTGATGCACAGCTTAGTGTACAACCTAACCAAAGAGGTAAAGAGAAGGAAATGTCACCCCAGAAACTCCGCAATGATTTCTGGGTGCCATTGTTATATTACACATTGATTTTATATATATAGTTTTCTTTCTTTCTCATGACAAGTATTTCCTTTCCTGAACTTTCACATATAACCAATTCTTTCTCAGGACACTACATCCCATCTTCCCACCCCTGTGAGTCAGTATTCAGTCTGCATTCTGTCTACCCACTCCAGAAAAAAAAACTGAGGAAACAGACATTATAAAGCAGCCCGTGGAGTCATACAGTAGCTGGAGCTATAGCTTAATCCCTTTATTCTTTTTTTTTAATTTTTTTTATCAGTTACATTTTATTAACTCTGTATCCCAGCCGTGTCCCGATCCCTCATTCCCTCTCAGTCCCTCTCTCCCTCCCTCATCTCCACCATGCCCCTTTACAAGTCCACTGATAGGGGGGACCTCCTCCCCATTCATCTGATCCTGTTTTATCAGGTATCTTCAGGACTGGCTGCAAAGCCCTCCTCTGTGGCCTAACAGGACTGCTCCTCCCTTCGGGGGTGGGGAGACCAAAGAGCCAGTCATTGAGTTCCTGTTAGAAATAGTCCCTGTTCCCCTCACTTTGGGAAACCAATTGGTTACTTAATCCCTTTATTCTATAACTGCTTTATGCCACACCTACCTTGTATGGTAAAATCAGATAACTCATAATGTGTGAGGAACTGAAGGTTTTCAGTGAAAATGCAGTCATTTGGGGGACAAAGACTAGGTGATGCTCTGCATCTTCCTTCTTTTTTTCTTTTTTTAATTTTATTTTTTTTTTAAATTAATTGCAGTTTATTCACTTTGTATCCCAGGTACAGCCCCTCTCTCATTCCCTCCCAATTCCACCCTCCCTCCTTCATTTCTCATGCTCCTCCCCCAGTCCACTGATAGGGGAGTTCTCTTCCCCTTCCATCTGACCCTAGCCTATCAGGTCTCACCAGGACTGGCTGCATTGTCTTCCTCTGTGGCCTGATAAGGCTGCTTCCCCCTCAGGGGGAGGTGAACAAAGAGCCAACCACAGAGTTCCTGTCAGACACAGTCCCTATCTCTGACCTTCCTTCTTAAATTTTGCCTTTTACTCCAATCTGTAGCACAATCAAGGGAGCCTGACATGCCTCCTAGCTCTCTTAGCAGCAACAGACACTGAAGCTGGTTGAGGCACCATTAATACTTCTATGAGAAAGCCTCTTTTTTTCTTAATTAAATTTTTATTTTTTTTACATTAATTACATTTTATTCGCTTTGTATTCCAGCTGTAACTCCTTCCCATATTCCCTCCCAATCCCACCCTCAAGCCTCTTCTAAGAAAGGGTTCTGAAAGAAGGGGAAGACAGTAAGTCCTGGAGAGGACAGAAGCTCCACAAGGAGAGCAACAGAAACAAAAAATCTCTGTACAAGGGTCTTTTCTGAGACTGGTACTCCAACCAAAGACCATTCATGGATATAACCTAGATAACCTAGAATGGCTGCTCAGAAGTAGCCTATGGCAGCTCAGTCTCTAAGAGAGTTCCCTAGTAAGGGGAACAGGGGCTGTTTCTCATATGAACTCAGTGGCTGGCTCTTTGATCACCTCCCCCTTTTACTCTAATAAAAGGTTTTTTTTCTCTTACAATAACAAACTATATGCAATAATGACAATTGTGAAAATTATTAGGTAATGCTTAAATTAGTATTTTGGCACCCTTGGATAAAGCACTCTGCTATCTAACAATTTCTATCATCTTAAACAATTTATCCGTGAGACTAAAACTATCCATCCTTCAATGCCATCAGACATAAGAAGGAATAAACATTACCTAAATATGTAGCAAGTACAGTCAAGCAACTTCCAAAAGTATAAAAATGACAGATATTTTGCTGCCTGGATAGTCTCCCCAAATTTCTCTATAACATTGAAGCATCATCTTCAGCCTTGGCTCAGAATATTTTACAGACCTTTCTATGAAGCAGGAATTATAAAGGACTTGTTTACCCTGTCCTTGCAGAGCTCCGCAGTCAACTCTCCTGCACCCAGTATGTCCAGTTGGGACAGTATTATATCTATAATTGACTCCTGGATGGAGACATTTTCAAGTCTCAGTCATCCTCAGAGCTGTTCCCATGTGGAGGGATCAGCAAAAAATGTTTCTTGTCCTGTTTGGTCTTCTTGATTTCCTTTGTTCTGTTTACTGTTGTTTAAAAGAAGGAAAATCCCGACAGTTCTATTTTACCAATAAAGACTCAGGAGCCAAATGTTGGGGAGGAAACCTGCTAGCTCAGAGAGGCAGAGAAAATAACCAGCTAACCTTCTTTCTCAGCTCAGGTGTGGATAGAAAAAACAAACAAACAAACAAACAAAAAGGCTCACTAGCTCAGCCTACAGCATAGGAGCAGAAAACCAAAGAAACTCAAGACCAAAGGCTTGTTCAAAGGCCAAAAAGGCAGAGAGCTGAGGAGCCTAAGCTAAAGCCAGAGCTTAAGCTAAAATCCCATTCTTCTTCTTTAATACTCCTCAACTCAAAGTCCCTCCAACTCTTTAATATCTGTCAGCTGGTTTATTGTTCTGCCTCTTGATCTAGGGCTAACTTTATTAAATCCTGGGTATAGAGTTGGAGGGGACAAGGGCTGCATAAGGACAACAACAGAGCCAAAAACCTGGACCCAGGGTGTCCTTCGGAAACTGATATTTCAACCAAGGACCATGCACAGAGACGACCTAGACCCCCTGTTTATAGGAAGCCCACAGTCTGTTCATTTTCCAAGTGGGTTCCCTAGTAAGGGGGGCAGGGGCTGTCTCTGACATGACCTCAGTGGCTGGTCTTTGATCTACTTCCCTTAAAGGGTGCAGCCTTTCCAGACACCAGAGGAAAATGATACAGCCAGCTCTGATGAGACTTGACAGGCTAGGGTCAGATAAAAGGGGAGGAGGTCCTCCCCTATCAGGGGGCTAGGGAAAGGGTATAGGGGGAGAAGAAGGAGGGTGGGTGGGACTAAGAGGAGATGGAGGGGGCTACAGCAGGGATACAAAGTGAATAAATTAAAACAAATAAATAGATAAATAAATAAATTGATACATAAACACTAAAAAATAATACACAAAGCAAGGTATGATGGAGAACAGTTTAGACTCACCTAGAAGATCTAGGAAGAATAGATATTATTTTCTTCAGCGTTGCCAACTACAAATTACCTAAACATTATGCATGCAACTTTTACATATGGCTTTCCTGATTGTTTCATAACTGTCTTTTACTGCATGTGGTTTATAATAAATAAATAAAGCCCATATGCATTTTGGGGAAAAATCCTGTGTATAGAAAGCTCTTGGATTAAAGATGTGTATTAGGGCTGGACGAACCACAACCTGATCACCAGTTTACAATAAACAGAAAGTTCTTGGATTAAAGGTGTGTGATTGGGCTCAACCACAACAAAGAAACAGGATTTTACAGTTCACAATTTTGGGGTTCACAGTGCCATCAAACATCGTGAACAGTCTAGAGCCAAGATCTTCAGAAAGTCTCCTCTTGTGAAGTCTGATTTTCATCAGTTTGTATGGAATACATAGTTTTTGTTTCCTGATGAGACAAGAGCATATTTTCCTCCCCAACATAACACATTTCCTCTCTTTCACTTTGGAATTAGGACTTTTATATTCTGAATATGAACGTATGGTGGGCGCACACATTTTAGTTCTCCAATCTCTGTAAAATGGAGCAGACCGTGTTCCAAGGCAACACCAAATAACATCTGCATTTCTACTTTAGCACATGGACCTTCATCCAGTAATTGAACCTTAACAATACACATATAATATCCAGTCTGACCATGTTTGTCTATAGCTGAAGATTCTCTATCCAGCACCTCAATGTGCTGCTGTTCTGCAATTTTTATAAGCCTTTGCGGATTTTTCCACATCTGGAACTGCTATCATTGACGATATTTACAACCCAGATGCGTTTTTAAGAAAATCACAATTAATTCACATAGGAATTATGAATAAGACCACTGAACTTTATACTCAAAACATGGATTTCATTCAGGAAACATGATTTCTTCTAGAGGTATAGAAAATAAATTAATAAGAAAATTTAATCTTGTTATTTAAAATCTGCATCTTTTAAATGCAGTTTTTCTTTTTATCTTTATTTATTTTTATTATTAGTTAATTTTATTAACTCTGTATCTCAGCTGTATCCGGCTCCCTCATTCCCTCCCAATCCTACCCTCCCTTCTTCATCTCCTCCCTGTCCCTTTCCAAGTCCACTGATAGGGGAGGACCTCCTCCCCTTTCATCTGACCCTGTTTTATCAGGTATCTTCAGGACTTGCTGCAAAGTTCTCCAGTTTTTTGTTTGTTTGTTTGTGATTTATTTTATTATTCGGTACTCTGCCTGCATTTTGCCTACAGGCCAGAAGAGGGCACCAGATCTCACTACAGATGTTTTTGAGCCACCATGTAGTTGCTGGGAATTGAACTCAGGACCTTTGGAGGATTAGCCAACACTCTTAACCTCTGAGCCTTCTCCCCAGTTTAAATGCAGTTTTATCAGAGTCTGTGTAGCAGGTAAAATTTAAATATCTCAATCTAGTTTTTCAGAGAAATCTCATTGCTCAGTAATTCAAGGCAAATGACACAGAAGCTTAGCAGTTTGTTCTGTTCATCTCCTGAATTGGTGCTCTCCTGCTACAACTGTGAAAATACTGCTGGGCCACCGTTAGTGTATGCGATTCATGAAACTTATTTTTTTTGGGGGGGGGCAGAATTTTTGTAGATGTTTATTTGATGGCTAAGAATTAAAGAGTAATAGTAATACAATGTAAAGGGTAATACCTAAAGATTTAGGCCTCCTTGGCCATCATTCTGTGTTTCTGCAAATTCACTAGGATGATCATTTAGATATCTGGAAGCAAAATTTCTTTTCAAGTGATTCTATAAATAACATCCTTATGAATTTGTTTCTAAGATTTCACACCTTAGAAAACTTAGATTAATTTCATTTAAGTTATAAAGAAGATAGTGTTATAAAGCTGAATCTCAGAAAGGTGTAGTTGTATTAAGGTAAAGGTTGAGGTCCTCATACTCTACATCTCTACACACATATAGTTTTTTAACTTTGTTTGTCCAGCGTCAGCTAGTTTTCCTCGAATAAAGTAATTGAAGTTAAAAAATATTTATTTGATAGACTGATAATTTTTTTCTGGGTTTATATCTATTTAATTAACAAACCAAAACTGTTTCCATGTTAAAATTTCTATACTTATTTGTGGTCAAATCGAGGTTGGGTAAAATCAACATGAGAAGAATTGTTTTGGTCATTGTTTCTATACGTATGTACATGCTACATACAAACATACATTGTTTTTTATTTTATATTTACATGTGCTTGTGTTTTTTTTTCTCAATGCAGTTTATTCAGGAACCTTGAACAATCTCCTGACCCTGGGGAAAGCTAGACTGATAATTTTAATAATACAGTATTATACTTTTAAATGTATGTTTCTTTAAATTTAAAAGTATGAATGAAATAATTTTGTTTCTTTATTCATATTTTATAGGTCAAAATACTGATATATCTTCTAATTTTCTTCTCATGCTAGAGGCATCTAATTTGTGTTCATATAATTATTTAAAGATAAATTTGTTAAAGAATATAGTATTACTGACCTCTACATTTTTGTATAAAAACTTTTAAATAGTGCAGGTGTTTAATAATTTTTAAACTAATCTTGTTGAAATCTATTACACTTGCCAATTATTAAGTATAAAATGTAGACAAATTATTTTGCTGAACCTAAATAGCTGTTGAATCTTAGTGATGCTCAGCTGATTAAATACCCCTGGTATAACTTGATATTTTCTAATTTGAAAATTCAATAATGGGTCATGTTTTACTCCTTTATGTTTTTTGCCCATAAAAACAGACACTGATTTTAAATCCTGGTGTTAGGCACAATCACAAAGAGAATCAATTGATAAAGAAAAGCAAGCCATTAATTGCATTGCACTTTGTTATGTTATCTAATGACTTATTTCATTATATATCAAAACTGCTGAAATCTTACAGACAAGAAGCAATAACAACAGAAAAAAATTAATAGAAGTATATGGTTTTGAGAATAGTTTTCTTTGATCTAGGAAAACTGTCCTAGACCCTCCATAGACAACGCTTTCCCAATAATTTGCTGAATTCTTTTGCACTTACACAAGTAGAGATATTTTCCCTCCAGAAATTTTGTATTGTAACTCCCAAATCCCTATGCTTGGCATTGAACCCCAAGCCTCCAGCATACCGGGAAAGCACTACAGAGCAGCCATTTGATTCTCAGCAACTTTTTTTTTTTAATTGTTCACTCACTGTTTATCTTTGTTGTTTTTTTTTATATTAATTACAGTTCATTCACTTTGTACCCAGCTGTAACCCCTTTCCTCCATCCCTCCCATTTCTATCCTCCCTTCCTCATTTCCTCCTATGCCCTTCTCCAGTCCAGGGATAGGGGAGGTCCTCCTCCCCTTTCATCTGACCCTAGCTTATCCAGTCTCATCCGAACTGGCTGCATTGTCCTCCTCTGTGGTCTGGCAAGGCTGCTCCCCCACCCAGGGAAGGTGGTCAGAGAGCTAGCCACTGAGTTCATGTCAGAGACAGTCCCTGTTCCTCTTACTAGGGTACCCACTTGGAGACTGAGCTGCCATGGGCTACTTCTGAGCCGGGGTTATAGGTTATATTCATGAATGGTCCTTGGTTAGAATATCAGTCTCAGAAAAGACCCCTGTGTCCAGACATTTTGGTTCTGCTGCTCTCCTTGTGGAGCTCCTGTCCTCTCCAGGTCTTGCTATCTCCCCTTTCTTTTCTAAGATTCCCTGCACGCTGCCCAAAGTTTGTTTCTGAGTCTCAGCATCTGTTTTGGTACAATGTCTCAGCAACTTCTAAGGCAGATATCTCATCTCTTGTTTTGCTGAAATGTAGTTTAACTCCTAATTTCCTTATTAATGGACATTTACCCTTATGCATCAGTTTTGTGAGTATTCTTATCTTTTTAACTTTTTAACTTGTGTAGCTACAAAGCCCTGATGAAGGTTTTGAAGGCAAATCTCTTTATGACAGTTGGAAAGAAAAGAGTCCTTCACCCGACTTCATCGGAATGCCCAGGTAACACAAAAATCCCACCCATTCTATCAAGTTTGTTGCTGTTTGAATTGTTTTTGAAATAAGAGGGCCATTTGTTTCAGTTGTTAGTAAGAAGTAACTTTCAAAATGCTTTGAACTCTGACAAATAAACCCAGTGCTTAGGTTTACAGTAAAACATTATCCTGTGTTTTGAAAATAAATCTGAAGGTTGCAAAATCGATTTTTTTTTTAATTATTTAATGTGCATTTAGTGGGAAGGTGTCTGATCCCTTGAAATACACATTATAGACAGTTGTGAGCTGCCATGTGGGTGCTGGGAATTGAACCCTGGTCTTTTGGAAGGGCAGACAGTGCACTTATCCACTGAGCCATCTCTCCAGCCCCGCAAAATCAATTTTTGAGCAAGCTGTGTGCAAGAGGCAGCAGCCAAGCTTCTAACATCAAGGGCCCTTCAAATTACACTGTAAAAAATAACTAATATTTTTGTTTGTTTTAAAATTTATTTATTTGTTTTTTTATTACAATTATTCACTTTGTAACCCTGCTGTAGTCCCCTTCCTCCTCTCCTTCCAACACCACCCATCCTTCCTTTTCGCCCTCTGTGCCCCTTCTCCAGTCCCCTGATAGGGGAGGACTTCCTCCCCTTCTATCTGACCCTACCTTATCAGGTCTCATCAGGACTGGCTGCATCATCTTCCTCTGTGGCCTGGCAAGGCTACACTTTTCCAGGAGAAGGTGACCAAAGAGCCAGCCACTGAGTTCATGTCAGAGACATTCCCTGTATCCCTACTAGGGAACCCAAGGGAGAAGCATAGTGCCTATTAGGATACAAGATGCTTGCACATTATACATATAAAAGGTTACAATGGAGAAAATGAAACACAATTCCTGCCAAATATCACTTGTCAGTCTATCGTTACTCATTTTACTGAATGAAATTAACAAGTATTTTGTTTACTCTGATAGTATAACACTGTAGGTGGTTGTACCTTTACATGCAAGAGGAAGGAACTATATCAGTAGTTTGTAGAGGTAACATCCACAGTGTGAATACTGTAATATAATCAGACAGAATTTGTATCCTAATGATCTGAACAAGGATTATTCCTTTCAATAACTTATTTAACAAACACAGATGAAATATTTTGTTTCGTTGATTTTGTTTGTTTTTTTTGTTTTGTTTTGTTTTTTGTTTGTTTGTTTTGTTTTTCACGACAGGGTTTCTTTGTGTAGCCTTGGCTGTCCTGGATTCACTTTGTAGACCAGGCTGGCCTCGAACTCACAGAGATCTCCCTGTCTCTGCCTCCCTGAGTGCTGGGATTATGGATGTGCACTGCCACTCCTGGCTCTGAAACAAATATTTTGATGGAAAGCATTCCACAGTCTTTGAAATCTTTAAATAAACTGTGGTACATAAAAGTTCCTCTCCATAGAATGGTATTATAGAGGAAGTACATTTTTCAGCACCATAAGAAATATCTTATTTCAATTGTATGTCTAACGCTCTCATGTTTGTATTAGTATAACTAGAATTTGGTATTTGACCTTTGATCCTTATACAATTAGCAGTGCACTATGAATTAATTCTACTAATTTATCTCTCAAAGGATTAACAAACTTGGCTCTGGCAATGACTTTGAAGTGTTTTTTCAAAGACTCGGAATTGCTTCGGGCAGAGCCCGATATACTAAAAATTGGGTAAGTCTAAATTTGCCATTTAAATAAGTGATTCTTAAGGATTAAATACGGGTATATTTTAACTGAATTAATGTTTTACTTCAAAAAGTACATTAGAGAAAGCGAAGGGTTGGAAAGCCAAATAGAAATGTCTCATTGGTTCATTGTCCTACTTTTGTTGCGCTGAGCCTGTATTCACATTCCAGCTGCAATCCATACTACTTTCTGCAGACTTGAACACAATGTTTTTCATTAAATCAGCAGTTCTCAACCTGGGGGTCAAGACTTCTTGTGGGTCACAGGGTCAACCTATCACATATCCTGTATATCAGATACTTACATTACCGTTCATAACAGCAAAGTTACAGTTATAAAGTAGCAATAAAATAGTTTTATGGTTGGAATTTACCAGAACATGAGATACTCTATTAAGGCACTAGAAAGGTTGAGAACCAGGGCCTTAAATGTACCTTGTTTTACTTATTTGGTGACTCAGTTTTCACTTCATCATATAAATTAGTGAGAATTATCTTAGGTTCATCTTTCTTTACTTTCACTAAAAATTAATCAAAATCAGCAAGACCTAACAATATTTAGATTTTTGTCTGTTACTGTAGTTCAAATCATCAAATAAACAACAATCTCTGAGCAAAAATTGGTACAATACAATAAACTCATAAATAATTCTTATTCCCTTTTATTATTTTTAATTAATTAATATCTCGATTAGAGCTTCCTTTCCTTCCAATTCCTCCCTCTCCCCTCCTTTATCCTTATGCCTTCCTCCTTTTATCCTCAGTGAAGGGGAGAGCTCCTATGGACATCAACCTGCTTTGTCTAGACAAGGCTATCTGTCCAGTTAGGAGAAAGGGATCCAAAGACAGGCAACAGTCAGAGCCACCCCTGCTCCTGTTGTTAGAGGTCCCACATGAAGACTACGCTGTATATCTGTTACATATGTATTGGGGGCTTTGGTCTGTCCCATGCATGCTCTATGGTTGGTTGATTCTGTAGATTTTCTTATGGTGTACTTGACCTCTCTGGCTCTTTAAACCTTCCTCCCTTTCTTCCACAAGAGTCCCCATGCTCAGCCTTGTGTTTGGCTGTAGGTGTCTGCATCTGTTTTCATTGGCTGCTGGGTAAGGCTACTCAAATGACTGTCATGCTAGCCTCCTGTCTGCAAGCATATCAGAATATGACTAATAGTGTCAGTGGTGGGCTCTGTCTCACAGCATGGGATACAAGTTGGACCAGACTTTGGCTTGCCATTCCTTCACTTTCTACTCCCTCTTTATCCTTGCCCCCTTTATCGGCAGGAAAAGGGTGGGTCGAAGGTTTTGTGTCTGGGTTGGTATTCCCAACCATCCTTGAAAGATTTGCCTGGTTACAGGAGGTGACTGTTTCATGTTTCATACACCCTATTGCTAGGAGTCTTAGTGCTAGAGTCACCCTTATAGATTCCTGGGAGTTTCCATTGTCCTAGATTTTTAACTTGTCCCAGAGATGGCCCCAATACTGATTCCAGTTCTTTCCGTTTTCTCCCTCTCCATCCTCCCCACACTTGATCCCTCCTGTTTTCCTCCTCACCCCTCCCACCCAGATACCTCCCTCCATCCACCACACATATCTATTTTATTTCCCCTTCTCAGTGAGGGGAAATAAAATACATTATTTTATTTCCCTTGTTCCCTTCTTGTTACTTAGTTTCTTTTGGTCTGTGGATTGTAGCATGGTTACCCTGTACTTTATGGCTAGTGTCTACTTACAAGTGAGTACATACCGTGTTTGTCCTTCTGGGTCTGTATTACCTCACTCAGGACGACAGTTTCTGGCTCTATCCATTTGCCTGCAAGATTCATGATACTATTTTTTAAATAACTGAGGAATATTCTACTGTGTAAATGTACCATATTTTCTTTATACATTCTTTAGTTAAGGGACATCTGGGTTAATTCCAGTTTCTGGCTATTACAAATGAAGCTGCTCTGAACATAGGTGAGCAAGAGTCCTTGTGTTATGGTACAGCATCCTTTGGGTATATGCCCAGGAGTGGTATACTGAGTTTTGACAGAACTATTTCCAGTTTTTGGAGAAACTGATAAATTTCCTATGAGGTTGTACACATTTTCATTCCCACCAGCTATGCAGGAGTGTTCCCCTTGCTTCACATCCTCGCCAGAACAAGCTGTTGCTTGAGTTTTCAATCTAAGCCATTCTGACAGGTGTAAGATGGAATCTGAGTTGTTTTGATTAGCATTTCCCTGATGACTAAGTTTGTTGAACAATTCTCTAAGTGCTTCTCGGCCATTAAAGATTCTTCTATTGAGAATTCTCTGTTTAGCTCTGTTCCCCATTCTTTAACTGGGTTGTCTGGTTTGTTGCTGTCTAATATCTTCAGTTCTTTATATATTTTGGATATTAGCCCTCTGTCTGATTTGCTGTTGTTTTTTCCCCTGTTGATGGTGTCCTTTGTCTTACAGAAGCTTTTCAGTTTCATCAGGTCCCATTTATCAAATGTTGATCTTAGTGTCTGAGCTGTTGGTGTTCTGTTCAGGAAATTGTCTCCTGTGCCAATGCGTTCAAGGCTGCTTCCTAAGTTCTCTTCTATCAGCTCTACTTGAGGTCTCTGATCCACTTAGGTTTGAGTTTTGAGCAGGATAGTATATATGAAAAGAAAAAAAACCCCACATTTATATAAAGGAGGACTACTGATTTTTTGAGTTAATTTTGTATTCAGCCACTTTGCTGAAGAAGGTGTTTATAAGATGTAGGAGTTCTATAGTAGAACCATGCACACTCTCATATTGTTTGCCAGTAGAGACGCTTTGAATTTTTCCTTACCAATTTGTGTCCCTTTGATCTTCTTTAGCTATCTTATTGCTCTAGATAAAATTTCAAGTACTATGTTGAATAGAAATGGAGAAACTGGCCAGCTTTGTCTTGTCCCTGATTGTAGTGAAAATTTTTCAAGTTTCTTTTCATTTAATTTGATGTTATTTTTTTCCATTTTTTAAATTTTTATTAATTACAGTTTATTCACTTTGTATCCCCCCTGTACCTCCCTCCCTCCTCTCCTTCCAATTCCACCCTCCCTCTTTCCCACCCATGTCCCTCTCCTTATTATAAGGTTGTTATATATTGCCTTCAGTGTGTTTATGTTTGCTACTTGAACACATGATGTCTGAAAAACTTTTTATCATGAAGGAGTGTTGGATTTTGTCCAAGATTTTTTTCATCATCTAATGAAATAAGCATGTGTTTTCTTTTTCTTTCATTTTGCTTATATGGAGAATTAAATTTATGTTTTTTGTTTTGTTTTGTTTAGTTTTGTTTTTTTTATAACTGAACCATCCCTGCATCTCTGGGATGAAGCTTACTTGATCATGAATGATCTTTTTGCTGTGTTCTTGGGTTTGGTTTGTGAGAATTATACTGAGTAGTTTTGCATCAATGTTCAAAAGGGAAATTTGTCTAAAATTTTCATTGTTGAGAATTTATGTAGTTTAGTTATCAGAGTGACTATGGCCCAATAGAATGAGTTCAGCAATTATCCTTCTGTTTTTGTTTTGTAGAATAGTTTGAGGAGTATAGTTATTAGCTTTTCTTTCAAAGTCTGGCAGAATTCTTCATTAAAACCATTTGGTCCTGTTTTTTCTTAAGTGTTTGTTGTTATGTTCCCCTTTTATTTCCGATTTTGTAAATTTGGAGATTCTTTGTATGCTTTGTAGTTAGTTTGCTAAGAGTTTGTTTATTTTTTTGACTTTGTCAAAGAACCAACTCTTGGTTTCATTGATTCTTGGTACTGTTCTCTTTATTTCTAATTAATTGATTTCAGCCTTGGGTTTAATTATTTCCTGCCAACTACTCCTCTTGGGTGTGTTTGCTTCATTTTGTTGTAGAGCTTTCAGGTATGTCATTAAGTTGCAAGCATGCTATCTCTCCAAGTTCTTTACAAATAGCACTGGTTTCATTGTGTCCTATAGGTTTGGGTGTGTTAACTTCATTTTCATCGAATCTTAGAAAATCCTTACTTTATTTTTTCCTTGACCTAATGGTCATTGAGTATTGAATGGTTTCTATTGTTTCTGTCATTGTTGAAATCTAGCTCTAATCTATAGTGGTGTAAAAAGATACAGGATGTTATTTCACTTTCTTGTATCTCCTGAGGTTCTTTTTGTGATTGACTATATGGCCATATTTGGAGAAGGCTCTATGAGGTGCTGATAAGAAGGTATATTATTTTGTGTTAGGGTAAAATATTCTGTAAATATCTGTTACATTCACTTGATTCATAATGTTCATCAGTTTCATTATTTCTCCTTTTAGTTTCTGTTTGTATGACTTATCCATGGGTGAGAGTGGGATGATTAAGGTGGGTCATTCAGTGTGTGGTCTAAGCTTTAGTCATATTTCTTTTAGAAATGTGTGTATTTGGAAGATAAATAGTCACATCTTAATGGATTTTTCCTTTGATGAGTATGAAGTGTTTCACCACATCTCTTTAGGTTAATTTTGGTTTAAAGTCTATTTTATTAGATATATTTTTAAGTTCATGCTTACAAAAAAGAATTATATATATTGAAAACATTTTCTCAGCCTTGGAATGGGGAATTTTCTCATTCTTCTATTCCTATTATTCTTAGGTTTGGTCTTTTCACAGTGTCCCCAACTTCCTGGATGTTTTGTGTTAGAATATTTTTAGATTTAACATTTCTTTAACCCTAACAACATTATCGTCTATTATATATTCTATGCTGAGCTTCTCCCTTTAATCTTCTGTATTCTATTGATGGTGCTTGAGTCTATAGTTCTTGTTCTCTTACCGAGGTTTTCCATCTCCAAGATTGTGCCAGTTGGTGTATTCTTTATTGCTTCTGCTTCCATTTTCAGGTCTTGAATGGTTATATTCATTTCCTTCACCTGTTTGTATTTTCCTCTATTTCTTTAGGGGATTTATTCACTTTCTCTCTAAAGTCCCATATCATCTTCATAAGTTTGAATTTAAGGTCATTTTCCCATTCTTCAACTGTGTTATATTCATTTCCTTCACCTGTTTGTATTTTCCTCTATTTCTTTAAGGGATTTATTCACTTTCTCTCTAAAGGCCCATATCATCTTCATAAGTTTGAATTTAAGGTCATTTTCCTGTTCTTCAACTGCGTTATGCTCTACAGGGTTTGGTGTAGTAAGATAATCCAGCTTGCTGGATTCTAGTGGTTCCATTGACCTGACTCTTGTTGAGGGTATTCTTTTTTGTTATTGTTGTTCAAGGACTTACTCTTTTTATTTCAGTCCTTTATTCTTTTTTAAAATTTATTTTTTATTTATTACAGTTTATTCACTTTGTATCCCAGCTGTAGCCCCCTTCTTGAACCCCTCCCAATCTCACCCTCTTTCCCTCTCTCTTCCCATGCCCCTCCCCCAGTCCACTAATAGGGGAGGTCCTCCTCCCCTTTCCTCTGACCCTAGCCTATCAGGTCTCATCAGGACTGGCTGCATTGTCATCTTCTGTGGCCTGGTAAGGCTGTTCTCCCCTCAGGGGGAGGTGATCAAAGAGCCAGCCACCGAGTTCATGTCAGAGACAGCTCCTGTTCCCCTTACTAGGGTACCCACTTGGACACTAAGCTGCCATGGGCTACATCTGTGTAGGAGTTCTATGTTATCTCCACACATGGTCCTTGGTTGGAGTATCAGTGTCATAAAAGAGCCCCAGGCCCAGATTTTTGGGTTTTGTTGCTCTTCTTGCAGAGCTCCTGTCCCCTCCAGGTCTTTCTATCTCCCCCTTCTTTCATATGATTTTCTGCAGTCTGCTCAAAATTTGGCTATGAGTCTCGCATCTGCTTTAGTATGCTGGGTAAAGTCTTTCAGAGGCTGTTTTGGGTATTTTTGACTGGCCTTTATCCATCTTGTTGTTCCTAGTATTGGCAGACCCCTAGTATTGCAGATAGAATTGTGGCTCAGAAAATGGGACCCAGGGAAGCAGGTACAGTTTGCTGCTATTGGGAGTGCTTTTGGGGGACTGAATAGGCAGAGAATGGAATTGTGTGTGTATGGGGGGGGTCTCACCTAGCAGTCCCTGATGGCAGTAGACCTCTGGGAATGCAAGGTAAAGCTTTGTGCAAGGAATTGGAGTACACAGGGGGCAGCAATGTCATTCACCACTGCTGGGCTTGTGGTGGGGGCACTCCAATCCCTTTACTGCTGTGATTGATAAATTTTAGTTTTATGTTTTAAAAGGTGTGTCATGGAGATAACCCTGCACAGATGTAGTCCATGGCAGCTCAGTGCCCAAGACGGTTCCCTAGTAATGGGAACAGGGACTGTCTGGGACATGAATTGGCTCTTTGATCACCACCCCCTGAGGGGGAAGCAGCTGCAACCTTACCAGGCAACAGAGGAAGACAATGCAGCCAGTCCTGATGAGACCTGATAGACTAGGGTCAGATGGAAGGGGAGGAGGGCCTCTCCTATAAGTGGACTGGGGAAGGAGCATTGGAGTAGAAGAGGGAGAGAGGATGGGGTTAGGAGGGGAAGAGGGAGGGAGCTACAGCTGGGATACAAAGTGAACAATGTGTAATTAATAAAATAAATACATTTAATTTTTTTACAAAGTATGTAATTTATAAAATCTAATTAATAAAATGCCCTACAGCCTCGTTTACAGCCTGTTCTTATGGAGGCATTCTCTCAGTTAAGATTCCCTCTTCTCGGATGAACTTAGCTTGTGCCAAATTGTAGCCAGAACAATTATTTTTTAGCAAATCAATTAATTCATTTATTCATTTACTTATTTATTTTTAGGCACCTCCCTTATCTCCTTCCAGTTCCATCCTCCCTCCCTCTTCCCTTCTATATCCCCTTTCTCTAGCCCACTGAAAGGGGAAGTTCTCCATCCCTGCCATCTGACCCTAGCTTATCAAATTTCATCAGGACTGCCTGGATCCTTTATCTCTGTGGTCTAGCAAAGCTGCATCACCAGGGGGAAGTGAAGAAAGAGCAGGCAACTGAGTTTGAGTTCCTGACAGAGGCAGGCCCTGCTCTGCTTACTTGGGAACCTACATGGAAACTGAGCTTCCTATTGACAATATCTGAGCAAGGGATCTAGGTCCTGTCCATGCATGGTCCTTGGTTGGTAAATCAGTCTCTGCAGGACCCCAGGGCTCAGATTTTTTTAACATTGTTAGTCTCCTTGTGGAGCACTTGTCCTCTCCGGGACCTTCTATGCCATCCCTTCCCATGAGACTCTCTGCACTCTGCCCAAATTTGGCTATGAGTCTCAGCATCTGCTTCGATCCCCTGTTGGGTGGAGCCTTTCAGAGGGCCTCTATGGTAAGCTCCTGTCCTGTTCCCTCTCTCCCACCACTTCTGGTGTCTATCCTTTTTGCCATTCTGAATGAGATTTAAGCATCCTCCCTCGACTTCTCCTTTTCTGTTTAGCTTCTTTAGGTCTTTAGATTTTAGTATGGTTATCCTATATTATATTGCTAATATTCTAAAGCTTCTATGAACATAGTTGAGCAAATGTCAATGTTGAATGGTGGAACACATTTTGGGCATAAGTCCAGGAGTGGTATATCTTGATCTTGAGCTACCATATTCTCAAATTTCTGATAAAGCACCAGATTAATTCCCAAAGTGATTATACAAGTTTAAAGTAACACCAGCAATGGAGGAGGATTCTCCTTTCTCCATATCCTCTCCAGCATGTGTTGTCACTTGAGTTTTTGCTCTTGGCCATTCTGATGGGTATAAGATGGAATCTCAGAGTTGTTTTGAAAACACAAGGGAAACTTTATTCAAGGTGATCACAAGGAAAGACATAATCACAGAGGAGAAGATTGGCCACAACTCTGAATTCCCATTGTGCTCAAATCCTAAAGTCAGATGGGAATATTCAGACAGCAGTGAATGTTTGGAAGTCTTTTTTTCTTGAACAAGTTATTTGCTTGTCTCTTTGGGGGTGAAAAGTTATGTTGGTTTATATGGAGGTTATGATGAGAATAGATACATCTAAGAAACTAAAGCAACCAAAATTCAGGCGATTGTCAAAAATCCTTGATAATCAGTTTTGAAATCAGAATAAAACTCATCCATCATTAATAATGCTCTGTTAGGTTCAGAGCTAGGTTATGCTCTAGCTCTGAAAAGGCATGCTGAAAACATCTACAACATTTCAATGAAACATCCACAAGAGATGAAGGAGTATATGGTATCATTTGGTATGTTACAACTTCAGCATGACATTAAATGAAGTGTTTTATATAAGTGAAAGAGGAGTATATTGAGAAAAGATAAAAAGACATGAGTCATCAGTTCACTGTGTGAAAAGTCCTTGATTTTCACATATGCAGCTTTCATTGTACATGTTTTGAGTATCACTTCTCTCTCCTTATTAGGACTCCAGCTTCTTCTCTAGGTCCTCCCTGTTTGTTTTACCCATTTCAGCATGCTGTTTCCTGGAGATATCTGTGGGATATTCAATAATAAATGATTTGGCATATTCACCTACAATCTGCTTTGTAATATTGCTGCATTTGTGCTTAATAATTTTCTTAAATAATTTCTTTTCTATTGTAACACTATACAGACCTTTCTTTGGACTCTCAACACATTTCCACATCTCTGATAATTTTGTTGACAGCTCTCTTAGGTGTCGCCCAAGGAACACTTTCACATTGTTTTTTGCATCATGTGTTTTCATCTGTACATGCCCAGGGTAGTTTATTACTAAGTCCTATGTTTCTAAGTTTACATGGTCTTTCTCTGCTAGTGATCAAACAACCTTTATAATAGCACAGTAAACACGATACTATGTTTCTGGTTATGAGCTATCTTAAAGAGATACATTTTGTTTTCTCCTCCTAGAAAACCAACAAAGTCAGCAGCTATCCACTCTACCACAGCACCTATGAAACATATGAGTTGGTAGAAAAATTTTATGATCCAACATTTAAATATCACCTCACTGTGGCCCAGGTTCGAGGAGGGATGGTATTTGAATTGGCCAACTCTATAGTGCTTCCTTTTGACTGTCAAGGTTATGCTCTAGCTCTGAAAAGGCATGCTGAAAACATCTACAACATTTCAATGAAACATCCACAAGAGATGAAGGAGTATATGGTATCATTTGGTATGTTACAACTTATCTTTCAAATTCACTTTTTTGTGTTTTTAATGATTTCTCATTTTTATTTCTGTTATACTAGATCATAGATTCTTTTTTCTAGTAAGATATGTTTTTAATTACACAGATGCTCAAAAATAAAAACACCTCACAAAAGTAAATAGTTTTCTATATTGTTTTCACATCTTCAGCTGTACAGACACTATTGGAAACCATAGAGCATTGTTTCTTTTACTGAAATACATGTTACAAATCTTGCAGCAGCTGGTATTAAACTTCTGTGCTGTAGTGATCCCCTTACTTCCGCTTCCTAGTGCTGAGACTCCAGGCATTGCTCTACCTCCTTTAAAAGTCATGGTCTTAAAGCATTTGACAGTTTGAATTTCCATTTCAGATTCACTGTTTTCTGCAGTAAATAATTTTACAGAGATTGCATCTAAGTTCAATCAGAGACTTCAAGACTTTGACAAAAGCAAGTATGTCCTAAATGTAATGTAATGTAATATAATAATATATGTATTTATAATTAAAATAACACTAATTCACATTTTTGCTAAAAGAACTTTGGAAATTGTTTATATTTCTGTCTTTACTCTAATACATCTTTTTCAGAGTTGTGTGTCACTCAAAGGTTTTATTTCAGACTTGAATTGCAACTGGATTGTGATTCCTCCTCCTGCCTGGCATTCAGATATAACTTACCTACTTTAGTATTTACTCAAATATGCTTTGGTTTCATTCACTCTCTGTGCACTTTCTCCAAATGGATTATTTTGTTCTTTGAGTGTGTTTCTCAACATCTGCTTGAAGTCATTATGTCTACACATAGACCGTTCTTTCAACCTCAATTAAAAATAAAATTAGTCTATCAAGAATAATAAATAATATGAAGTCATTACTTTCAAAAGTGATGAATAAAAAGGATTAATTCTGTGTAAAACCAAAACCATAAGCAGAATTTGACAAATACTGCAATATTGACCCTGTTTGATTATAAAACTGTAAACTTTGGCAAAGCGATTCTTAATTTGTGAAAAGGAGTTACAATCCTGTTTATTGTGCAGGGTTGCTCTGAAGTTAAAACTTATAATAAAAAAAATAGCTTTCTTGTGCTCGCTTCGGCAGCACATATACTAAAATTGGAGTGATACAGAGAAGATTATCATGGCGCCTGAGCAAGGATGACATGCAAATTCATGAATCATTCCATATTTTTTGTGGGTTCCATAGTAATGGGAACAGAGACTGCTTCTGACATAATCTGATTGGCCTGCTCTTTGATCACCTCCCCCTGAGCGGGGATCAACCTTACCAGGCCACAGAGGAAGACAATGCAGCCACTCCTGATGAGACCTAACAGACTAGGATCAGAAGGAAGAAAAAGAAACCCTCCCCTACCAGTGGATATGGGGAGGGGTATGCGCAGATAAAAGGGAGAAAGGAAAGGTTTGGGAGGGGAGGAGGGACGGGAACTAGAGGGGGGATACAAAGAAAAGCAAAAAAAAAAAAAACTTATAATAAAAGCATTCACAATAGAAAGACTAATTCATGTTATTATTATTAAAAATTATATGAAATGAAAATATGGGCAAATTAATGAATAAAACAACATTATATATTAAAATGATAACTTTTCATTAATTACCTCATGGCATAATTAGAGTACTGAGTTCCCTAATTCATTGTTGAGATAACCAGGGCTTGTTGATATATTTTTAATTGCATTGATTCACTTTTGTTTAAAATTACCACCTCCCCCTTAACCCAATATCATCCCCTGAGAATTTGGAATTTGTAAGAGTATTTGCTGCATGATATTTGAATGCTGATAAAAATAGAAAGTAAGAATCATCTACTGAATAATTTTTTTTCTGTAGGAGAAAGTATTTTATACCTTGTAATATGTTAAATATTTGTAATTTGCACAAACAATAAAGATTAATAGGTTTTTACATTTCAAAATTGATGCTAATTTTGTGAGTAAATTCCTAGTGTCTCTAATCTTGACAGTAATTATAAACCCAGGCCGCTTAAGTCTAATTTTGTATGCATTAAAGTTAGTATCATATTTCCCCACCAGGAAGTTACTGTTTCATAGTTCACGTTTTAGTTGAATAGTATTTTCCAAAAATATGATAATTTCGCATGCTGACATTTATACTTAATTTATTAATTTAGCTTTTGATATTATAATATAATTACATCATTCCTACTTTCCCTTTCCTTCCTTAATACTTGACCTCATTTTTCATGACCTCAGGTTTTCACTAATTGTTGTTATAATATTCCTAACTACACAAGTACAACATGTTCAGTTTCTATAATGTTACTGATATTCTTCATTTGTGTGGTACAATGTTTCAAAATGCACCAGTGATGTATATTTTGTTACAGACTATTAGTTTGCCAGACAGTGTTCATATCTCCCTGAAGGTATGACTTTAATATTTTCCTTTTTAGCCCCATATTACTGAGAATTATGAATGACCAGCTGATGTATCTTGAACGTGCGTTCATTGATCCTTTAGGATTACCAGGCAGACCTTTCTACAGGTGAGAAAAAAATGATTCTAAAATCTAATACCACCTTGAAATTGTTTTGCAGTGTGTAAAAATATCATAGTATGTTTATTTTAGTTACTATGAAATAATTGTTGTACAGGGTGAGAAACAGGAATGTAATTATACTCTTCTATCAATTTTAACCAGCACTACTTGCTGGAGAGGCTATTTTTTTCTCAGTGAATATTTTTGACATTTTGTAAACGTGAGGTCTTATTTCACGGTCACCTCTTCTATTCTGTGTATTCCAGTGTTGTTTTGTGTCATATAATTTTTGGTACTAGGGCTCTGTAGTATGGCTTGAAATCAAGTACTGTGATGTCACCAGCATTGTTCTTTTCTCCAGAATAATTTTGAACTATTGGAGACTATGATGGTCAGTATTATAGCCAATTTGATGCTATTTAGACTCAAGTAAGAGACAAACCTCTGGGTGTGAGATCATTCATAGAAATGTTTTACCAAATTGGGAACTCACACACTCAACTCACACACCCATGTCTCAGCGGGAAGTATTATGTGAACATCATTACTTACTGACAATATGAATGGAACAAATGATTTTATCACTTTTTCTCTCAGACAATGTTCTTCCTCTGAGGTCATTACAGAGTTTAATTTTAGTAACTATAAAATAACCTATAAATCACCTATTTAAATACTGAGCACAGTTCATATTAGCTGTCCTTACTGTTATTTTTATAGCTTTGTGCCACTTTGAGTTATCCATTAAAAATAAAAATTATGCATATCAATGTGCCTGGAGAATAATGCATTTTAAGTTCAGGTAACAGGTGACTTATTCAATCCATAAAATCAGGATTATGTAGCTTGGGTATAGCGCCTTTTTTTTTTTTTTTTTTTTTTGTATGTGTGTGTACTGTTTTTGCAACTAATGGACAGGAATCTGTTTTTTCAACAGGCATATCATCTATGCACCAAGCAGCCACAACAAGTATGCAGGAGAGTCATTTCCAGGGATTTATGATGCTCTTTTTGATATTAATAGCAAAGTGGACCATTCTAAGGCCTGGGGTGAAGTGAAGAGACAGATTTCTATTGCAGCCTTCACAGTACAAGCTGCAGCGGGGACTCTGAGAGAAGTAGCCTAAGGGTACTTTACAGAATCCATATGTAGTATGTGTGATGTGATGGGAAGGACCTATAAATACAAAATATATGTTTGAGCTTTCATGATTATGTGTAATATATGTATATATGAGTATACACACATACATATATATTTGTTTATTTTTCCTTGTGGATAAAAAAGAGAAAAGTGGATTAATTTCTGTTTTATAATTTCAGGAAATTTCTATTTTATAATCTCAGAATGTATTTCTAAAATTTAAAGTTCAATTAAATATTAAACCTAAGATGAGTGGTCTAATACAGTGATGCATTCATCTGACAGTATCAGGTGATAATCATAAACCCAATACAGCATCCCCAGAGCTGTCATTTCGGTGTAAACAAGCATTACATCATCAGGAGAACACAAGTGCGCAAGGCTGCTCCACTCTCGCATGTCAATGGCTGCGATGCAAAGTTTGCCCAAACCACACCAGCCGATGAATTCCGATTGCTCACACTTCTCATAATCCTCATCACTCTGCATTATAAAGCATAGTTTCTTAGTGAAGGAAACCATAATTTTTGTGAAAGCTATATAAAACATATAAGCACAACTACCAATTAATTGATAGCTGTAGTTTAAGTAACCATGCATTTTTGAACAATTGAGTCTTTTATATCAAGGATAATTACAGTCTTGATTTTTTATTTTCTTTTTTATTTATAAAATTTATCACTCATGGTTGTAAAAATTTTCATTAAACTGAATTTTCATTGCAAACTGAATATAAGAACATGTCAAAAAGTTCATTCACCGTGATCAAATAAGCTTCATCCTAGAGATGCGGGGATGCTTCAACATATGTAAATCAATAAATGTAATCTATTATATAAACAGACTGAAAGACAAAACCCACTTGATCATATCATTAAATGCACAAAAGGCTTTTCAATAAAATCAAATACTCCTTCATGATGAAAGTCCTGGATACAAGGGACACACCTCAGCATACTGAAGGCAGTTTACTACATGTCCATAGCTGACATCAACTTAAGTGAGGAGAAACCCAACGTAATTCCACTCAAATCAGGAGCAACACGAAGCTGTCCACTCTCTTCATATCTATGTCATTTGGCACTTGAAGTGGTAGCCAGTTTAATAAGACTACACTGAAGGAGATCAAGTTGAAAAGGAAGAAGTTAAAGTGCCTTTATTTGCAGAAGATATAATAGTATACATAAATAACACTACGATTCTACTGGGATACTCCTATAGCTGGTAAGTACTTCAGCAAAGCAGCTGAGTACAACCTAACTCACAAAAATTAGTCTTTCTTTATAAAACCTGCAAACAGACCGAGAAAGAATCCAAGGATACAACATCTTCACGATAGCCTCAAATAATATAAAATCTTGAAGTAACTGTAACTAACTAAGCAAAAGATTTGTGCTGTGGTTTGAATGAGAATGACCTTGATGGGCTAATATATTTGAATGCTAAGTCATCAGGAAGTGGCACTACATGAGAAGGCCTTGGTGTGGGAGATGAGGGCCTTTTGGAGGAAGTGTGTCACTGGTGATGGGCAATGAAGTTTCAAAAGCCCAAGACAGACCCAATGTCCCTCTCTTCTTGCTTCCTATGGGCATGTAGAATTCTCAGCTACTTCTCTAGCACCACGCCTGCCTGCGTGCTGCTATCTTCTCCACTATGAACTGATAATAAACTAAATCTCTGAAGAAGTAAGCAATCCCCAATTAAATACTACCTTATAAAAGTTACCTTTTATAAGGTAGCATTTATAACCTTTTCTGGTTGTCATGGTATCTCTTCATAACAAAAGAATACTGACTAAGACAATGTGTATGATAAAAACTTTAAGACATTCAGGAAAGAGAGGGAAGAAGCTGTCCAAAGATGGAGAGATCTCTCATGCTCATGAATTGGTAGGATTAATATAGTAAAACAGACATTGTATCAAATGCAATCTACAGGCTCAATGCAATTCCCATCAAAATTCCAACATGAGGAGCATCTGGCCCAGACGCCCCCCAGTGGAAGAATGGATGCACAAATTGTGGTATATCTACACAATGGAATATTACTTAGCAATAAAAAACAAGGAAATCATGAAATTTGCAGGTAAATGGTGGGATCTGGAAATGATCATCCTGAGTGAGCTATCCCAGAAGCAGAAAGATGCACACAGTATATACTCACTCATATAGACATATAATATAGGATAAACCTACTAAAATCTGTACACCTAAAGCAACTAATTAAGAGGGAGGACTCTTGCTAAAATGCTCAATTCCTAGTCAGAAAGGCAAAGAGGCTGGATATCAGAAGAAGGAGAAAAGAGGGAAGAAGTCAGGAGCTTGATAAAAAAGCTCTGCCCTGCAGACTATCAATGTAGATACTGAGACTTATGGGCAACCTTTGGGCAGAGTTCAGGGAATCTTAGGGAAGAAGTGGGAAACAGTAAGATCTGGAGAGGACAGGAACTCCACAAGGAGAGCAACAGAACCAAAAAATCTGAGCACAGGAGTCTTTCCTGAGACTGATATTCCAACCAAGGACTATGCATGGAGATAACCTAAGACCCCTGCATAGATGTAGCCAATGCCAGTTCAGTATCCAAGTGGGTTCCATTGTAATAGGAACAGGGATTATCTATGACATGAACTGATTGGCCTGCTCTTTAATTACCTCCCCCTGAGGGGGAAGCAGCATTACCAGGCCACAGAAGAAGACAATGCAGCCACTCCTGATGAGACCTAATTGACTAGGATCAGAAGGAAGGAAAAGAAGTCCTCCCCTATCAGTGGACTTGGGAAGGGGCATACATGCAGAGGGTGGAGGAAGTGAGGGATTGGGATGGGAGGAGGGAAAGAACCACAGGGAGGATACAAAGTGAATAAAATGTAATTAGTAAAGAAAAAAGAAATTCCAACATGACTCTTCACAACTATTAGAAGAACAATTTTCATCTTACTATGGAAACAGACACATTCACAAACACACAGGCACATGCACACACAAAATCCAAACAAAGCAAAATCAGAATAAATAAAATAACCCTGAATAATAAAACACCTGCTAGAGGTATCACAAGTGATGACTTCAAAATGTATTACAGAGCTATAAGTAAAAAAAAAAAAAATCTGGAATAAAATAGACATATTGTTTAATGAAATCAACTTGAAATCCAGGCATAATTCCACACACCTACAGATACCTTATTTTTGATTAAAAAAAAAAAAAAAGCCAGAAATACACAGTTGGAAAAAAGAGAGCATCTTCAACAAATGATGCTGAAAAAACTGGATGACTGCACTTAAAAGATGCTAAATAGATTCATATCTCCCTGAACAAGGCTAAACTATAAATAAATCAAGAACTTCAATATAAAACTGAATACAATGAACCCGATAGAAGAGAAAATGGGGAATAACCTTAAACTCATCAGCACAGGAAAAGATTTTTTTTCAACAGAATGCTATTAACACAAGATCTAAGATTAACAGTTATTAAATAGAAACTCCTGGTGGAGGCAGATACCACTGATCATGTGGATGTCCAGGAGCTGTGCAGAACTGGACCTGTTTCTCACTACCTGCCGTGCTCCTGAGAGCTGAGATGGCAGGTCCTGTGCCTTTCCTAGGTATCAGAGTGAAGCTGGCCCTGGTGGGGTATGGATGAACTGACCCTGAGGGCATGAGTGTGGGAGATTGGGGAAGCTGCCCACAGGGTCGTGAGCGACCAGAGAACTAGCCCAGCCTATCTCACTGGCTGTAACCCTTGGGAGAGGGAGCACTGCACCTTGCCTGGGCAACACAGTGGAGCCTGCTTTGATGTTGAAGGCACAGGCTTTGAGGGTGTGAGAGCAGGTGAACTGGCCCAGCCCCTAGCAGGCTACAACACTTGGGAGAGTGGGCTCTCTGCCTTGAATGGAGCACAATGGAGCTTGCTCTGGAGGCATGGGCTCTGGAGGCATGGGTGCAGATAAATTGGCCTCAAGGGCATGAAAGCAGGAGAACTTACCCTCCCTCAGTGTGTGTGTGTGTGTGTGTGTGTGTGTGTGTTATTTTGGAAGAATACACTTCAAGAGGGAAGTGCAGATATGAGGGAAAAGTGCAAAGAATAAATAAAAAGTTAAAAATAAATGGAACCAGGAAGAACCTAGGGAAGAAAACAGGAACTACAGAGGTAAGCATAACCAACAGACTACAAGAGATGGAAGAAAGAATCTCAGGTGTAGAAGATACAATGGAAGAAATCGATGTATCTGTCAAAGAAAATGTTAAATCTGAAAAATTCCTGACACAGACCGTCCAAGAAATCCAAGACAATATGAAAAGACAAAACCTAAGAATAATAGGTATAGAGGAAAAAGAAGACTCCCTTCTCCAAGGACCAGAAAATATTTTCAACAAAATCATTGAAGAAAATTTCCCCAAGCTAAAGAGAGGCCAATTAGAATACATGAGGCCTACAGAACACCCAACAAATTTGACCAGAAAAGAAAATCCTCCCGCCACATAATAATCAAAACAGTAAGTATACAGAACAAAGAAAAAATACTAAAAGCTGCAAGGGAAAAAGGCCAAGTAACATATAATGGCAAACCCATTAGAATCACACCTGACTTTTCAACAGAGACTATGAAAGCCAGAAGGGCCTGGACGGATATCATGCAGACCCTAAGAGAACATAGATGTCAGCCCAGGCTACTATACCCCGCAAAACTCTCAGTCCTCCTAGATGGAGAAAACAAGATATTCAATGACAAAAACAAATTTCAACAATACCTACAAACAAATCCAGCATTACGGAAGACACTGGAAGGGAAAATACAACCCAAGAAAGCTAGCTACATTCAAGAAAACACAGGAAATAAATAACCTCACTTCAGTAAAACAAAAAGCAACCAAGCACACAACCTGATGACCACAGCCAACATCAAAATCAAGGGATCTAGCAGGCACTGGTCATTAATCTCTCTCAACATCAATGGACTCAACTCTCCAATAAAAAGACACAGATTAACAGAATGGATACGTAAACTAAACCCAGCAATCTGTTGCATACAAGAAACACACCTAAGACACAAAGATAGACATTACCTGAGGGTAAAGGGTTGGAAGACGACTTTCCAAGCAAATGGACCCAAGAAGCAAGCAGGAGTAGCCGTTCTAATATCTGATAAAATAGACTTTCAACCAAAATTAATCAAAAGAGATGGGGAAGGACACTTCATACTCATCAAGGGAAAATTCCACCAGGAAGACATCACAATCCTGAACATCTATGCCCCAAATACAAGAGCACCCACATTTGTTAAAGAAACATTGATAAAATTTAAAGCACATATAGATCCCCACACATTAATAGTGGGAGACTTCAACACCCCACTCTCAACAAAGGACAGGTCAACAAAACAGAAATTAAACAAAGAAACAATGTCTCTGACAGAGGTCATGAATCAAATGGACCTAACAGACATTTACAGAACTTTACACCCAAACACAAAAGAATTTACCTTCTTCTCAGCACCTCATGGAACCTTCTCCAAAATAGACCACATAGTGGGTCACAAAGCAAGCCTCAACAAATACAAGAAGATTGAAATAATCCCATGTATCTTGTCTGATCACCATGGAATAAAGCTGGACCTCAACAATAACAGAAATAACAAAAAGCCTACACACACATGGAAACTGAACAACTTGTTACTAAATGACAGCTGGGTCAGGGAAGAAATAAAGAAAGAAATTAAAGTCTTTCTAGAACTCAATGAAAATGAAGACACAACATACCCAAACTTGTGGGACACAATGAAAGCAGTGCTAAGAGGAAAGTTCATAGCACTAAGTGCCTTCAAGAAGAAATTCGAGACAGCTCATTCAAGCACCTTAATGGCTCACTTAAAAACCCTAGAAAAACAAGAAGCAGACACACCACGAAGGAGTAGATGGCTGGAAATAATCAAACTCAGGGCTGAAATCAATCAATTGGAAACAAATAAAACAATTCAAAGAATCAATGAAACCAAGAGCTGGTTCTTTGAGAAAATCAACAAGATTGACAAACCCTTAGCCAAGCTAACTAAAAGGCAGAGAGACACCACCCAAATCAACAAAATCAGAAATGAAAAGGGGGATATAACTACAGACACTGAGGAAATCCAAACAATCATTAGGACTTACTTCAAAAGTCTATATGCCACAAAATTTGAAAATCTAAATGAAATGGACAATTTTCTTGATCGATTTGACTTACCAAAGCTGAATCAGGACCAGGTAAATCAACTAAATAGTCCTATATTCCCCAAAGAAATAGAAGCGGTCATCAAAAGTCTCCCATCCAAAAAAAGCCCAGGACCAGATGGCTTCAGCGCACAATTCTACCAGACCTTCAAAGAAGAGCTAACACCAATTCTCTTCAAACTATTCCACAAAATAGAAACAGAAGAAACATTACCAAACTCATTCTATGAAGCCACAGTCACCTTGGTACCTAAACCTCACAAAGACTCAACAAAGAAAGAGAATTTCAGGCCAATCTCCCTTATGAACATTGATGCAAAAATACTTAATAAAATACTTGCAAACCGAATCCAAGAACACATTAAAGATATTATCCACTATGACCAAGTAGGCTTCATCCCAGGTATGCAGGGGTGGTTCAATATACGGAAATCCATCAATGTGATCCAGCATATTAACAAACTGAAAGAAAAAAAACACATAATAATCTCCCTAGATGCTGAAAAAGCATTTGACAAAATCCAGCATCCATTCATGTTTAAAGTATTGGAGAGATCAGGGATACAAGGCACATATCTAAACATAGTAAAGGCGATATACAGCAAGCCTATAGCCAACATCAAACTGAATGGAGAGAAACTTAAAGCAATCCCACTAAAATCAGGGACAAGACAAGGCTGCCCACTCTCTCCATATCTCTTCAACATAGTTCTGGAAGTCCTTGCTAGAGCAATAAGACAGTTGAAGGAGATCAAAGGGATACAAATTGGAAAGGAAGAAGTCAAATTATCACTATTTGCAGATGATATGATAGTATACGTGAGTGACCCCAAAAACTCTAACAGGGAACTCCTACAGCTGATAAACACCTTCAGCAAAGTGGCCAGATACAAAATTAACTCAAAAAAATCAGTAGCCCTCCTGTATACAAAAGACAAAAGGGCTGAGAAAGAAATTA